>NW_006200910.1:283961-285960 GCF_000334495.1 Tupaia belangeri chinensis | reverse complement strand
TCCGATATTTTGATTTGCTGGAAATGCTTCAGTATAACCTAGAGGAGCGTAAGAAGTTGCAAGAGTTTGCAGGTACAGATTTAGGGCAGTCATGGGGATCGGGAGTTAAATGTATATGTATCTATTATGCATTTTTATGTACACTATTATATAGTATATATACTATAATGTTTATATATATATAATATATGCTATTATATATTATATATGTATAGTATATAACGGGAGAAGGAGGAGAGTGGCCACTATTCTAGCATCTCAGCCTCTTCTGCTTCATATGTAAATAAAAGGTAGATTCTTGGTTTGATATGTTACATTTTGGGCACGTGTCCTAATTTCCTCTAGAGAGAGGCTAGAAACTCTATTTCTCCAGCAGGGGATGCCCAAATCCTTTGAGTTCTGAAAGCTTGTATCCCCAAAGGACACAATTTCCATTGCTGGGGATTAGGACAAGGTAGACTCACATTGAATTTGGGTAGCCCACCCTGTTTTGTGCATGTTCCTTCTCTCTCTCTCTTTTTTTTTTTTTTTTTTTGAGAGAGAGATTTTGCTATAGGGGACATACACTTACTGGAGAAAAAGAGACAGAAAGCAAGAAATCACCACCCCCCCACCCCCCCGGAGGAGATGGTCACACTGCAATCCCTTCTCCTCTGTTCTCCTCTCAGAATTTTGGGCATGCACGCACACATGCCCAGTGTGAGTTTTAATCCCAGGTCTGAGACTCAAACAATGGTCAACTATGCAGGAGTCCAGCAAAGTAACTGTTATATCATCTGCTGGTCCCATGTTCCTTCTCTTTGAAGGCTGCATTTCAGAGTAGCAGGGCCCTGGGTATAAACTGGGTAGCTACAAATGGCTATCGGGATTAGACAGCAGAAAGCCCACAGTGGCCACTGCACCCAGCTCCAGAAGGGGTTTATGAATTACAGACTCCTCTTCATGTCAGTCCTTTCTAGTGACAATTTAGTCAGAGAGAAGTATGTGAATTAGATAAAAGAGTTTGATATAAGCTGTGAACTATCTGCTTAAAATTACTTTCCTTCAATTTTACCATTTGGAGATTAATTTGGATTAATAAAATTTCTCAAAAAACAAAAACAAAAACTACGGGGCCAGCAGATGGCATGGGTCATTAAAGGCACTTGACTCCCACATAGCTGACCACAGTTCAAATCTTGGACCTAAAAGTGGCCTGCTTTCTCACTTTCCCTCTCTTACTCTCTGTTCCTCTCTGGTCAAATTAAAACAAACAAAGCTAAATAATAAAAGTAATTCTTTTAAAAAAATCTAGAAGAGTTAAGGGCAGTTTCAAAAATTTTAACATGGGGACTGGCAGGTAGTGTAGTGGTTGGAGTGTTAGGCTCCCACATTGCTGACCATGGTTCAAGTCCCGGACCTGGTGGCTTACTTTCTCATTTTCCATTTCTCTCCCTCTCTCTCCAAATTAAAACAAATAATGATTATAAATAAAAATAAATAAATAATAATTCCTTTTTTTTTTTTTTGAGAGGTTTTTGCTACAGGGCGTGTGCGCTCGCCAGACAGAGAGAGAGACAGAGAGACAGAAAGCTAGAAATCACTCCCCAGGGGGGGATGGCCATGCCACAATCCCTTCTCCATTCTCCTTTCAGGATCTTGGGCACGCACACACACGCGCCTGGCATGATTTTAAGCCACCAGATCTGGGACTTGAACTGCAGTCGACAACATGGGAGTCCAGCAGCATAGCTATTATGCTAACTGCTGGTCCCAATAATAATTCTTTCACAAAAAAATTAATATGGATTAGTGTTATCTGAGTATTCTTCCCCATTCCTAGTTGAAATCAACCCAATGTGAAAATAAGAATTACAAGGTTCTGTGTGTGTGTGTGTGTGTGTGTGTGTGCGCATGCACATTGTGTGTGTGTGTGTGAAGCACAAGAAGACAATAAAAGTTATCTGTAACATGGAACTTATGTGAAAATAAGAATTAGAAGGTTCTATGTGTGTGTGTG
>NW_006200910.1:277030-283800 GCF_000334495.1 Tupaia belangeri chinensis | reverse complement strand
TGTGTGTGTGTGTGTGTGCGTGTGTGGATGCATGTGTGTGTGTGTGCGTGTGAAGCACAGGAAGACAATAAAAGTAATCTGTAACATGGAACTTATGTGAAAATAAGAATTAGAAGGTTCTATGTGTGTGTGTGTGTGTGCGTGTGTGCATGCATGTGTGTGTGTGTGCGTGTGAAGCACAGGAAGACAATAAAAGTAATCTGTAACATGGAACTTATGGCAGGATGTTAAAACAGAACTACTTCTGGGGACTAGTAGTTGGCATAATGGCTATGTTGCTGGACTCCCATGTAGTTGACTATGGTCTGAGTCCCGGGCCCAGTGACTTAAACTCAGGCCAGGCGCCTGTGTGTGTGTGCCTAAGATCCTGAGAGGAGAATAGAGGTGAAGGGATTGCATTGTGGCCATCCCCCCTGGGGGGTGATTTCTCGCTTTCTGTCTCTATGTCTCTCTCTGTCTGTCTGGCGAGCGCACGCGCCCTATAGCAAAAACCTCTCAAAAAAAAAAAAATACAGAACTACTTCAGAATATCGCCTAGGGTCAGTCTTGTAATCTAATGGTAAGAGAATTGGTTTCCACATTTCACAATTTGAATCCCAGCCCTGGCAGCTTGAAAAACACACTGAACATGTGTGCATGTGTGCCTAAACTCCAGACAGAATGGGGAAATAGAGGAAAATAAATTATAATGTGTCCATGCCGTACCCCTGATTTCTCACTTCCTCTCTCTCCATCTCTCTCTCTCTCTGGTGAGGACATGTGCCCTATAGCAAAAATCTCTCTCAAGAAAAAAAGTTAATTATTTACTTTTTAAATTTTTATATTTTGCCATAGGGTGCATGCACTCACCAAACAGAGACAGAGACAGAGACAGGGAGAGGGAAAGTGAGAAATTATCCCCCGGGGAGGGGGACAGTCACGCCACAATCCCTTTCCTCCATTGTCCTTTTGGGATTTGGGGCACACATGCACAGGTGCCAGAATTATTTTCAAACCACTAGGTCCAGGACTCAAACCACAAGCAGCCATGTGGGAGTCCAGTGCCTTAACCACTACGCCATCTGCTGGCCCTAATTCTGCTCTTTATAATCATCTGCAGTGCTGCCTTCCCACTTGTTCTCCTGGAAGAACAGGGTGAAAGGGAGGAGAATGTAGCAAAGTGGCTTAATCCACTTTGTCTGTTAACTTGTTTATGGCAAATAGTACATAGACTTATATGGCTTAATTTATTCATTTATTTTTATTTTTAATTTTTAAAAAATTATAATTATTTTTTCATTATTTTAACTTTATTTATTTATTTATTTTTATTTGGCCAGAAGGGGATTAGTGAGAGAGAAAGAGAAAGGGAAAGTGAGAAAGCAAGCCACCAGGTCCGGGATTTGAACTGTGGTCAGTCATGTGGAATTCAGCGCCCTTAACCACCACACCACACAACCTGCTGGCCCTGACTTAATTTTTTTCATTTTTTTAAAGCTTATTTCTTCCATGAATGAGAGAGACAGATGACTGGTGGGAAAGAAAATGAGATAGAGAGAGAGAGAGAGAGAGAGAGAAAGAGACAGCATCCTTAGTGGGATCTTTTCTTTTTTTTGAGGGAGAGATTTTTTTTTTTTGTTATAGGGCATGTGCACTTGCCAGAGAGATTGAGACAGAGAGACAGAAAGTGAGAAATCACCCTGGAGGATGGCCATGCTGCAATCCCTCCTTCTCCATTCTCCTCTTGGTATCTTGAGCACACACACACACACACACATACCTGGTGTGTTTTAAGTCACTGGGCCTGGGACTTGAACCACTGTCAACAATGTGGGAGTCCAGCAACATAACCATTATGCCATCTACTGGTTCCAACCCTAATGGGTCTTCATACTGCGATCCACCTCAACCTTCAGCCAGCCCTGGAGTACAGATGGCGCATGCCTGTGTACTTAGGGAGACGTCCAAACTTGAATCAGTTACTTTCCCATACCGGATTGGGGCACAGAGCATTGCGTTTTATCGCTGTGCCATATGGCTTAATTTAGAGGGAAGATGAGTGAAGATTTGTGTGGGAACCTAGAAAAGTAGGAAACATTTATGTATTCCAAATACTCTTAGTTTTCTAGTCTCACAGTCTGTTTTCTTTTACAGTGCAAGCACTGATGAACTTTGAAGACAGGTAAAGCTGGGAATGGAGAGCTTCAAGATATTTGGGCCAGCAATGAAGAGAATAGATGGGAACAGAGAATTCAATGTGTAAACAGCTAATAAATACTGCTGGTAATTGCTCAGTGGTCTGTCTCTGAGACATTGGGGATACCGAACGGCATAAAATCAGGCAGGAAAGTTCAGATGCCAGCGGGGCCCGAGTTCCTGGGCTTTTTATCCTTTCCACAGCTCTGGAGTCTGAACTTTCATTAGAGCCTCAACCTTCTTGCAGCCTCTACTTTCTAAAACTCCTAATTTCACCCTTGCCCTCCTTGATGCAGTATTTAAAGGGTTCTCTGTGTGAGAAAGGAGATCTGCAGAGCATTAGTGTAACTAATTTAGAAGTATCATGTCCTTGCCTACTCTACTAACATTGCTTCTCTTATACACCATTAACCTTAAAAGAAAATCATTTTTACCTGTTTCTGGGCCAGAAACAGTCCCTTTTTTCCACTTCTTTGCCATTGTTCAAGGAAGTATTCAAATGAGTGTTTCACAAATTTTTGGTGTTATAAGGGACCTCAGAGTTGTCTCTCAAAGCAGGAACACCTTTTAGAACATCATTAAAAGAAGGATTATCCAGCTGATAAATAATGTGTATAATTATTGGGGATTGTTTGATTAGATTTTTACCAGAGGGCATATATGCTTACCAGAGAAAAACTGAGAGAGGGAAAGCAAGAAAGCACCCCCCAGTGGGCATGGTCATACCACAATCTCTTCTCTATTTCTCTTTCCTTTTGGGATTTTGGGCACACACACACACACATGTGCCCAGCATGCTTCTCAAACCAGATCACCACCACTCAGACTGTGTGGTCAGCCTTGTGGGATCAGCCATTTTAACCACCCGACATCAGCTGGCCCAGGGATTCATTATTCAGAAGGGACCTCATTCTATTGTTGGATAACTCAAATCTTCAGAAATGTTTATTATTAAAAATTCTATCGTGGGACCTGGAGGTACCATGGTGGTTAAGAGCACCGGACTCTCCTATATGGGCAACCATGGTTCGAGTCCCAAACCTAGCGGCTTTCTTTCTTATTTTCCCTCTCTCTCTCTCTCTGTCCTTCTCTGGTCAAATTAAATAAATAAATAAAGTTACATAAAATAATTCTGTTTAAAAAAAGAGTCTATTTAAAAATAAGAATAAGGGACCAGCAGTTGGTGTAATGGCTATGTTGCTAGACTCCCATGTAGTCGACTGAGGTTCAAGTCCCGGACCCAGTGACTTGAACTCATGCCAGGTGCATGTGCGTGTATGCCCAAGATCCCTAGAGGAGAATGGAGGAGAAGGGATTCCAGTGTGGCCATCTCTCCTGGGGGTGATTTCTTGCATTCTGTCTGTCTCTGTCTGTCTTTCTGGTGAGCACACACGCCTTATAGCAAAAACTTCTCTGGAAAAAAAAGGCAAAAAAAAATTCTATTGTAAATTTTTACTTAATAATTTTAATAAGGACTTGAATGTTTATTTAAGAATTAAATGACAGGGGCCAGCAGTTAGTGTCATGGCTATGTCACTGGACTCCCACGTAGTCGACCGTGGTTCGAGTCCTGGACCTGGTGGCTTAAACTCATGCCAGGCACATGTGCGTGCATGCCCAAGATCCCGAGAGGAGAATGAAGGAGAAGGGATTGTGGCATGGCCATCCCCCCGGGGGGTGATTTCTCGCTTTCTGTCTCTCTGTCTCTCTCTGTCTGTCTGGCAAGTGCACGCGCCCTATAGCAAAACCCCTCTCAAAAAAAAAAAAAAAAGAATTAAATGACAGGGGCCTGCAGGTGGTATGGTGATTAAGGGCGCTGGACTCCCACACGGCCAACTGCGGTTTGAGTCCTGGACCTGGTGACTTGCTTTCTCACTTTCTCTCTCTCTTTCTCTCACTCTGTCCCTCTCTGGTCAAATTACAATAAATAAATAAAGTTAAATAAAATCATTCTTTTTTAAAAATTAAATACCAGTTTTAGGTGGCCATTGTTTTAGACCATGTTGCTACTACTCTGCATCCCAATAGATCAGGCAGAAATAGAGTCACTCATACTATTAGGTCATTGGGAAAGTCATAATGTGTTTTTTTGTTTTTATATGCAAAAATGCATAGAAAATAAAATGTCACATTGCCAAATTAAAACTTTAAGGAAGCTGGTAGATCCCAAAATAGGCCAATTTTTCTTGAAAACAGACGAGTCTGATCTACTAATGAAGCTATAAGAAAATAAAACTTAAGCACATCTCATGACTTTCTTAGAGCACCAGAAATGGTTCTAGATGCTACCTAAACTCATTGCGATTTTTGTTCAATGGACGCCCTTGTTGCCAAGTACATTTTTCCTTTACTTTCCACACTCACTGAGTGAAAGACAGTGGTCCTTTTACCTTTTCAGGAGTCATGATCATCTGGAACATAAGCTATTCCAGGTGGTTTTGAAGTCATCCTGCTTCCCTTAGCATAGAATTTAACCAAATCGTTGCCGTACAAGACACCTTGCTACCTCCCTCTCTCATTTGCAACTTTGCCTTAAAGTCATCCTGAAATCAGTAACACTTGACAAACTTTATTCAGGGCAACTTGGATTTTGTAGTGTCTGGGCAATCATCCTAATCCTGACCCAAATAAAATGTTTTGCTTTACTTGTTTTGTCCCAGACTTTTTTTTTTTTTTTTTGGCTTTTTAACATTTTATTTCAACATAACTATGTTTATAGAAATACACTCATATGGGTTAATAGAATGCAGTTTAACTTATCCTACCTAATTTGGACCCAAATCTTAGTGTATGGTTTAAGATTAAAAAAAAAAAAAAGATTTGTAATCTGCTTTATTTTTATCTATTACTAATGTATAGAAGATTCTCCACCAAATGCTACTGAAGAAGGCAGCAAGAGCCTTGAGAAATTTACCTGTGGTTTGCCTCAGGAAAAAAAAACACATATTGCACTATAAAAGGTTATAAAATTGGTACAACAAGACATTGTTGTAAAGTTTCAATGCCAGTTTACAAAGTTCAATAACTAATGAATGTAGGGCATTATTCCAGACTTCATTTTCAGGTTGACAACATGTAAGAAGATTTAAAAAAAAAATAGTTTGCTATAGAGCATGTGCACTTGTAGGGGCAAGGAGGGAACACAGAGAAAGTGAGAAATCACCCCCCAGGGGGATGGTCACACCACAATCTCCTTTCTCCATTCTCCTCTTGGGATTTTGGATACACATGCACCCTGCATATTTTCCAAGCTGCTGAGTGTGGGACTCAAATTATCCAGTCAGCCATGTAGTATCCGTCTTAACCATCATGCCACCTGCTGGTCCAGGAAGTTATTTATATAGACAGAATATGTATGTATATTTCATAAAATAAAAATGTATGAAAGATATCATCCTCCTATTTTTAGAGATCAGAATGCTAAGACTTGGGGCCAGCAGTTAGCATAATGGCTATGTCGCTGAACTCCCATGTAGCCGACCGCGGTTCGAGTCCCGGACCCAGTGGCTTAAACTCACGCCGGGCGCGTGTGCGTGCATGCCCAAGATCCAGAGAAGAGAATTGAGGAGAAAGGCTTGCAGCGTGGCCATCCCCCCTGGGGGTGATTTCTCGCTTTCTGTCTCTCTGTCTCTGTCTGTCTGGCGAGCACATGCGCCCTATAGCAAAAACCTCTCCCCCCCAAAAAAAAGAAAGGAAAAAAAAGAATGCTAAGACTTAAAGAAGTTAAGAAAGTCAAGTAACTTGTCCATGGGCCACATATCAAGGTGATACATTGATATATAGGCATATTAAACATTTAAAAACTCTGCTTTATAGGATTTGATGAGTATTCCATCCTGACTTTTTTTCAGTTTTTTGTTTGTTTGTTTTTCATTTTTGCTATTGGGTGCTGGAAAGAGACAGAGAGAGAGAGTGAGAAATCACACCCTTGTGGGATGGCCATGACACACAATCCCTTCTCCATTCTCTTGATATATTGGGTTAGTATGCACATGCACCTGACATAATTTTTCAAGCCACCAGATCTAGGACTCAATCTGCGTGGTTGGCCATGTGGAATCTAGTACCTTAATCTCCACACCACCTGCTAGCCTTCCTCCTGACTTTTTTTTTTTTTTTTAAGTTTCTTTTTCTTTCACAAGAGTATATTGAGGGGAGAGAAAGAAACAGAAGGAGAGGGGCCTGTGGGTGGTGTGGTGGTTATAAAATGCTGGACTCCTACATGTTCGACTGTGGTTTGAGTCCCAGACCTGGTGGCTTGCTTTCTCACTTTCCCTTTCTCTCTCGCTGGTCAAAATAAAAAATAACAATAGCAAATATAAAAATAATCACTAAAAATAAAAAAGGAAGAGAGGGAGAGACAAGCACCCTCAACAGGGTCTTGTGCATGATCCCTTCTTCCAGTCCTCCAGCTAGTGAGGATCTTGGATGTATCAGGTTGCCTCCTGACTTTCTATTGCTGACCTTGAGTAGTCTGTGCATGCCGCCTCTATTCTTTAACTTCTTCCTCAATGAAAATGATTTGGCTTTAATTTGGATAAAAGCTTATTTTTTTTAAAAAAATTTATTTTTGGAGGGGCCCCGCGCCAAGGCTG
>NW_006200910.1:264668-276141 GCF_000334495.1 Tupaia belangeri chinensis | reverse complement strand
AACCATGGATGCCAGGGACAATGGAGGAGGAAGATGGGACATAGCAGAGGGTGGGGGATGAGGAATCAGGGATGGCAAGACAAAGGGCAAGGTATGCAGGATGTAAGAATTGGAAAATTATTTGCTGAGAACATGTACGTTGATGTGCTTAATTGAACCAATGCACAGTGTATTTTGGATGGAAAATTCATTGGTGTGTTGTGATGGTGTATAGTGAATTAATGTAGAAAATAAAAAAAATAAAAAATAAAAAATAACTAAAAATAAAATTTATTTTTGGAGAGGTTTGTTTTGTTTTGTTTTGTTTTATTTCCTATAGGGCGTGTGCACTCACCAGACAGAGACAGAGAGACAGAAAGCGAGAAATCACCCCTCCCCCCAAGAGGGGATGGTCACGCCACAATCCTTTCTCCTCCATTCTCCTCTTGGGATCTTGGGCACGCACGCACACATGCCCGGCGTGAGTTTTAAGCCACCGGGTCTGGGACTCGAACCGCAGTCGACTACATGGGAGTCCAGCAACATAGCCATTATGCTAACTGCTGGTGCCTAAAAAAATTTTTTTAGAGGTTTTTACATGCGTGCACTCGCCAGAGAGAGAAACAGTGAGAGGAAAAGTGAGAAACCACCCCCCAGAGGGGATGGCCATGCCACAACCCCTTTCTCTCCATTCTCCTCCTAGGAGCTTGGCCACACATGCACATACACCCTGTATGGTTTTCAAGCCACTAGGTCTGAGACTTGAACCACAGTCTGTCATGTGAGAGTCCAGTGATGTAATCACTATGCCATTTGCTATTCCCAACAAATATTTGAGTTCCTATGTTCTAGACAGTGTTCTAGGCACTATGGGTACATCAGTGAACAAACAAGGCAGAAATCTCTGCCCATCCTAACTAGTTCCTCTTAAGATCATCAAATAATCATTTAAAACTTCATGAAGGCAGTGATTTTTATCTTCTTCCATTTTTCGAAAATCATCCTTCCATTAGCCCAGAGCCATGTGATAATAGTTGTTGTAATACAAAAACAACTTTTTCTCACTAATACAAATATTCTTAGGTCTAAGAATCAAGCCCTTCTAGCAATGCATCCATTACTCCTCCGGCTTTCTTTTCATCTTTCAGAATTTTCCCCACTACAGCTTTCTCCAGTGTCCTTCAGTCCAGGAAGGTATTCAAACTCTGTGCCAGGGATTGAGGGTTCCTCAGAAGTATCTGGGAAGTGAAGTTAGGGTTTACATATTATTGTCATATAATAACTAAGTTTTAAATTTTTTCTTATATGGTTTGTATTAAAGTTTTATTTTAAAACAGTGTTTCCCTTTGATTTCTAACTATTATATGTTTGAATAATGTTCCATAATGGAACATAATGCGTTCCCACTTGGAAGCAGAAAAAGTATTATTTGCTTAATTGTCACATAAAGTCTATAAAAACAATACAAAAGAAAAGATAAATTTTATAACAAGAATACAACTTCTACCTATTTTATTTATTTTATTTTATTTTTTTTTGCCAGAGGGCATGTGTGCTCGCTAAAGAGAGTCAGACAGAGGGCAAAACTAAGCAAGAAAGGACCTCCATGGAGCATAATCATGCCACAGTCCCTTTTCCTTCATCTCTCCTTTTGGGATTTTGGTCATGTATGTACCCAGACTGTGTGGTTGGCCATGTGGGATCCAGCCACCTTAACCACCAGGCCACACACTGGCCCACTGTTACTTTAACTTCTCATTTTCTTATGTTCAACAAAAGAATTGGTTATGACTCTGTATTAATAGTGCTGGATTATAATTGGTCTAACTACTATTGCTGTGTTCTTAATTTTAATACAAAATTTTAGATTAATTAATTAATTATACTTCCAAAGGCTTAAAACTGCAGAGATTCTCTAGGTCTCATCCATCTCCTTTCTTTCTTTCTTTCTTTCTTTCTTTCTTTCTTTCTTTCTTTTTTTTTTTTTTTTTTTTTTTTTTTTTTTTTTTTTTTTTTTTTTTTTTTTTTTTAAAGAATTATTTATTGGGGGCTAGTAGGTAGTGTGGTGGTTAAGGCTTTATATTCCCACTTGGCTGACCATAGTTCAAGTCCTGGACATGGTGGCTTAAAAATCATGGGTGTGTGTACATGTATACCCAAAATCCCAAGAGAAGGGATTGTAGCATAGCCATCCTCCCAGAGAATGACTTCTCACTTTCCCTCTCTCTGTCTCTCTCTCTCTTTGGCAAGCACACATGCCATATGGCAAAAACCTAAAAAAATTTTTTTAATTTTTAAAATTATTTTGATTTTTAACTTGTTATAGGGCACATGCACTCATTGGAGAGAGAGAGAGAAAGTGAGAAAGCAAGCCACCAGGTCTGGGACTTGAACTGTAGTCACTCATGTGGGAGTCCAGCAATGTCACCATTACGCCCTCTGGTGGTCCCCCTGGATAAACATTCTTTCTCTAATGTTAACACCTTACCTAACCATGTTATATCAATCAAAACTAAAAAGTTGAAATCAAATCTTATCAAACTGTAAGCAGCAACCAACACAGCTGAATAGCCTAATATATTTGTTATCAACACTAAGCACATCACTCACCCTCTATTAGCGCCTACTTTGAATCCCTAGCAGCAAGAAGATTGCTTAACCAATTGCTTACTATAGCATAATGTGGACTGCCAAGAAATTTTCCATTCTGGGTTGGGTGAGAATTCAGTATTTCTCTCTCTGTTTGACTCATCTAGTTCCATATCTGTTCTGGAGATCTTTCATTCAGGATACCGCTTCAGGGTAATAATTTCTGCATTAATTAGGACTCTTCATTATTTATTTATTTTCAAACTTTAAAAGACATTATTTAACTTTATTTATTATTATTATTATTTTAATAGAATTCTTATTCTTATTTATTTTAATTTGACCAGAGAGGGACAGAGTTGGGGGGAGGTGAGAAACCAAGTCTCCAGGCCCGGGACTCAAACTGCAGTCAGCCAGGTGAGAGTCCAACACCTTAGCTACCATACTACCTACTGGCCCAGGAATCTTGATTTTAAATAAAAGAATTTATTTTAAGCTGTTCTGGTAGTAGTAATAATAACACTTAGTGAATGTCTATTCTGTACCATTGCCTGACACATGGTAGGTGCATAATCTCTCTGGAATGAATGCCACACATTGCAGTAGGTTTTTTTAACTGTGTTGTCTAATTTAATCATCACAACAACTCTATACCAGTATTTTGTCCTTTTTGCAGAAAAGAACACTGTGACACAAAGAGGTGTCCTAGGACACACAGCTAGTAAATGTTGGAGCTAGGATTTGTGTCTAGTACATCTCATTTTTTGCTACCCTATAAGCAACAAGGAGAATGTATTATAAGAGGGTTGTTACAAAACCAATCATGTGGATTGCACAGTAGCTGGAAAGCTGTAGGAAACCCTCTAGTCTTCCTCCAGTTCTTCTTTGTGCTTCTCAGACTAGAAGTGGCACCCTTGATGGAAAGGAAGACATTATCAAAAGGATGTAATAGATCATTTCACTGGTCCTAGATTTTGGCTCACCTTGAAAAATTCTAGCACTGTTCCCAACTCCCTTTGTGGTCTGAGACAAGTTATTCCATTTCTTTGGGTCCCAAATTTAGTTGTTTATAAAATGAGAGGTTTTAACCAGAGGATTCCTTGGGTTCCTTCCGTTGCTAAAATTCTGTGATCCTCAGTGAACTTTCTAGGGCAGAAACATTCTTTTTAAGAATAATTTTTTATTTAACTTTATTTATTTTCATTTGACCAGAGAGGGACAGAATAAGAGAGAGAGAGAGAGAGAGAGAGAAAGTGAGAAAACAAGTCGTCATGTCTAGGACTCGAATTACGGTCAGCCATGTGGGGGTTCAGCGCCCTTAACCACCATGCCACCTGTCAACCCCTAGGGCAGAAACATGTCAATAATGGAGTTGAGGGGACCATCAGGTAGCATGGTGGTTAAGGTGCTGGACACTCCCACATAGCTGACCACAGTTTGAGTCCCAGACCTGGTAGCTTGCTTTCTCATTTTCCCACTCTCTCTCTTTCTGTTTGTGTCTCTCTCTGGTCAAATTAAAGAATAAATGAATGAATAAAAAATTAAAATAAAATTTAAAAATAATTCTTCAAAAAAATGGAATTGACTGTGTGGGTTTAGGGAGAGAACGAGAAAGGGTTCTAAGGAAAGGGAGACAGCATAAAGGTTTATAGGTGGATCCTCAGTGTTAAATTACCATGTAAAGTTGGTGTCAAGTAAAACTCTTTGGGGAGATAAAAATGGGGGAATGAAAAAGACTTCTAATCCTGAGTGGACCAGCTTATGTTATGTGGGATCTCGCTTATCTGTGAGTAGTTCTGTATGTAGGGGAAGTGATTTAATCTGGTTTATCTCGTCTCAGCTCAGAATTTTCTACAGGGCTTTCCCTGAGGCCACAGAGAGAGATCAGCAGGGAAAACCCAAATATTCGAATAGCCTCATGAGCAAGTCATATACCTCTGGGTGTATTTCCTTAACCATAAGTTGAAAGATGTGGTCCGTGTGATCTTTGGGGTCCTGCCAGCTCTTCGCATTTTGTGGTTCTGGATAGTGAATAGAAAGCAGGCGTCTTCTTCCTAAGCGTTCCCTCCTTAGGCCAGATAGCTGTCTACATTTTTCTTTTCTGCCTACAACTGACTACCTAGTTCCTTTCTCCTGGGCCCATATTTTTCCTCGATTTCCTCAAATCCTACATGCTTCTTAGCTCCTTTGTACCCCCTTTTCTTTCTTACATTTTTTGCACAGCCCCAGATCACACCCCACTTTTGAGTTCTGCATCTCTACGTCTGCCTACTTGCTGCGTCCTTGGCTCCTGACTCACGCTCTCTCCTTGGGTTCCTCTGGTGGCCCCCTGGGATCCCCTATCATCGGTCCCTCTCACAGAAGCACACCCTTCTCCAGAGCCAAAGGATCAGGTATGCAGTGGCTCAGGTGACAAACCTGCTGTCAGGTTACAGATATTGTTTCTTGAAAGGCCACACTGCAGTGTCAGTGGAGCCTCAGGCTGCCTGTAGTGCCTGGCCCTCACCTGGCTATCCCACACAAGGTGAGAATAACCAGACCTCACCTGTAGTACCGGTGCTTACCTGGAAACATGGCTCTGAGCCTCTGGCCCCTGCGACTGCTGCTGCTGTCCTGTGCAGGTGAGACAACAGTGAGCAGGGCTGAAGACGAATGGGAGGGCTTCTGGAAAGAGACTGACGCGTGGGGAGGGCGACAGAATAGATAAAAGGACAAGGGAGGGGGCAGCGACTGACGACTGATGTTATAGGAGAAAGTGGGGGCTAAGGAGGCAGGCCAAGACTTAGTGTAGGCTGGTAAAGGAGGCTCGGTTGTCATCCTCTCACCTCATCTTTGGATCAAGGCAGAGAATTGTGCCCAGAGACAGGGCTGAGTTTGGGCTGTGGGTTCCTCCCTTTTAGTGACCCCTCATTTCTCTCCTTACAGTGACTCTGGCTCCTACTGGGCCTCAGTCCCTGGACCCTGGTCTTTCCTTCTTGAAGTCATTTCTCTCCACTCTGGATCAGACTCCCCAGATCTCCCTCAGCAGCTCACAGTTCTCAGCGTTCCTGGTCAACGTTTCTTCTTCCTTTAAGTCTGGGAGAATGGGGGAGGGACCGGTGGGAGAGCCTCCACCTCTCCAACCCCCTGCACTCCGGCTCCACGATTTCCTAGTGACACTGAGAGGCAGCCCGGACTGGGAGCCAATGCTGGGGCTGCTGGGAGATGCACTGGCACTGCTGGGACAGGAGCAGACTCCCCGGGACTTCCTGGTGCACCAGGCAGGTGTGCTGGGTGGACTCGTGGAGGTGCTCCTGGGAGCCTTAGTTCCTGGGGGGCCCCCTGCTCCTACACGGCCCCCGTGTACCCGTGACGGGCCCTCTGACTGTGTTCTGGCTGCTGACTGGTTGCCTTCTCTGCTGCTGCTGCTGGAGGGCACACGCTGGCAGGCCCTGGTGCAGGTGCAGCCCAGTGTGGACCCCACCAATGCCACAGGCCTCAATGGGATGGAGCCAGCCCCTCACTTTTTACAGGGTCTGCTGGGTTTGCTTACCCCAACAGGGGAGCTGGGCTCTGAGGAGGCTCTTTGGGGCGGTCTGCTACGCACAGTGGGGGTCCCTCTCTATGCTGCCTTCCAGGAGGGGCTGCTCCGTGTCACTCACTCCTTGCAGGACGAGGTCTTTTCCATTCTGGGGCAGCCAGAGCCTGATGCCAATGGGCAGTGCCAGGGAGGTGAGTACTGCCAGCCTGGGTGGGATGGGATGGGGCAAGGTGAGAAGGGTGGGACTAGGGTAGTTCCCTTCCTTACTCTTTCGCTCCTAGGAAACCTTTTCCCTCCTAGGTAACCTTCAACAGCTGCTCTTATGGTAAGCAACAGGAGACCAGTTCTGAGGGATTGGGGCTGGCGATCTGGAGGTGGAAGGCTGAAGGCATCAGCCTCCAGAGCGGAAGAGAAAACTAATGGGAGGAGTGTGGTTTAGTGGTTTGGGAGTGTGACTGACTCAGGGGTTCTCAGCTCCGCTACTTCCTAGCCACGTGACCCTGGGCGGGTTGCACACCATTTCTAGGCCTCAGTTTTACCATTGGTAAAATAAGGATGATAGCATTAGTGACCACAGAGTTGTTGCAAGGGATTAAACGAGTTCACACTGTATGTGTAAACCACTTAGAACAGTGCTGGCATGTAATGCTTAATAAATGTTACCTAATAAAGATGGGGTATGGGGGAAAAGGACAGGACTGGCTTCCTCCCCCCACTCAGCACGACAGTGCCAGAGCACTTAGACATATTCAGTTGCTGGGCAGATTTCCTGATGTGATCCAACCAAAGGTTGTGTTTAAGTTACCTAATGCATATGAAGAAAGGAGAAGGAAGGTCAAAAGGATAGAGGGACTCCAACCGAGGCTGCTTCTAGGGGATTCTGTGCCTTGTCAAGACAGATCTCTCTCCCCTTTTCCCCATCCCAGCACTTAAACCAGTAACATCTACACTCTCAGGGACCTCACTTTTGGAAAGCCTCTGCTTGTCAAACTCCCTGCAGGGTTCTGGGCCGGGGGTCAGAATCTTCAGCTGGAGGAAATGTGAACTGACCAGCTCCTGCCTGCTCCTCCCTCTGCACCCAGGGGCATCCGGCACAACCTTTCCTGGGATGTCCAGGCGCTGGGCTTTCTTTCTGGATCGCCACCCCCACCCCCTGCACTCCTCCACTGCCTGAGCACGGGCGTGCCTCTGCCCAGGGCATCCCAGCCCTCAGCCCACATCAGCCCTCGCCAACAGCGAGCCATCTCTGTGGAAGCCCTCTGCGAGAACCAGTCGGGCCCAGCACCCCCCTACAGCATTTCCAACTTCTCCATCCACTTGCTCTGCCAGCACGCCAGGCCTGCCACCCCGCAACCCCCTCCCAGCACTGCTGCTGTCTGCCAGACAGCTGTGTGGTATGCAGTCTCATGGGCACCAGGTGCCCAAGGCTGGCTACAGGCCTGCCACGACCAGTTTCCTGAGCAGTTTCTGGACGCGATCTGTAACAACCTCTCCTTCTCAACCCTGTCCGGCCCCAACCGCCGACTGGTAAAACGACTCTGTGCTGGCCTGCTCCCGCCCCCCACAAGCTGCCCTGAAGGCCTGCCCCCTGTTCCCCTCACCCCAGATATCTTCTGGGGCTGCTTCTTGGAGAACGAGACTCTGTGGGCAGAGAGGTTGTGTGGGGAGGCAAGTCTGCAGGCTGTGCCCCCCAGCAACCAGGCTTGGGTTCAGCATGTGTGCCAGGGCCCTACCCCAGACGTCACTGCCTTCCCACCCTGTCACACTGGACCTTGTGGGGAACGCTGCCCAGATGGAGGCAGCTTCCTGGTGATGGTCTGTGCCAATGACACCATGTACGAGGCCCTGGTGCCCTTTTGGCCTTGGCTAGCAGGCCAGTGCAGAATAAGCCGTGGAGGCAATGACACTTGCTTTCTAGAAGGGCTGCTGGGCCCCCTTCTGCCCTCTCTGCCACCCCTGGGACCCTCCCCACTCTGCTTGGCCCCTGGTCCCTTCCTGCTTGGCATGCTAACCCAACTGCCGCGCTGTCAGTCCTCTGTGCCAGCCCTTGCCCATCCCACACGTCTGCACTATCTGCTGCGCCTGCTGACCTTCCTCCTGGGCCCAGGGGCCGGAGGGGCAGAGGCCCAGGGAATGCTGGGTCAGGCTCTGCTGCTCTCCAGTCTCCCAGACAACTGCTCTTTCTGGGATGCCTTCCGCCCAGAGGGTCGGCGCAGTGTGCTGAGGACAGTCGGGGAGTACCTGGAACAGGAGGAGCTGCCCACCCCACCAGGCTTGGAGCCCACTGTCAGCTCCAGCTCTGGTGTGAGCAAGATGGAGCTGCTGGCCTGCTTCAGCGTGAGTGATCTGCCAGGGTGAATGCTCCTGGGACAGAGGGAAGGGCCTTCCGGGGAGCTGCTCTAACACTGACAGGCAACAGTGGAGTGTGGTGTTTTAAGCACAGAGCTCTGAAGTCAGTCAGGCTTCAGTTCATGTCTTATTCTGTGACCAACCTTGGACAAGTTATTTAACCTCTCTGAGCAATACTTTTCTTATCTATGAATTGATGATGTTAACGCTATCATTCTTTTGGAGTGGTTGTTAGGATTACATAAAATAATACCTGTTGTGGGCTTAGCAGTGTGTGATACATAAACATGCAATAAATATTATCTCATTTGACGTTTTTTTTATTTTTAGAGATTTTTGTTCTTGTTATAGGGCGCATGTGCTCGTTGGAGAGGCAGAAAATGAGAAATCACCCCTCAGGGGGGATGGCTGTGCTGCAGTCCCTTCTCTTCCAGTCTCCTCTTGGGATTTTGGGCAGGCCTGCGCACACGCCTGTAATGTTTTAATCCACCAGGTCCAGGAGTCAAACCGCAGTTGACTATGTGGAAGTCTAGCAACATAACCATTATGCCATCTCTTTTCCCTCATTTGACTCTGACTCTCCCCCTTTCTGTTCCTGAAAGGAAAGTGATTAAGTTAGAGAGCTCTAATTCTCTCCCTAGAGATTGAGAGGTGGCAGAATACAGGAAAACATGGCGGGAATGAGAAAGGCTCAGGGGAACTGAGAATAAGAAGACTTTGGCTCTAGGTTCAACTATTCCACAAATTAGAGTGATCTTAGGGAAGTAATTTCATTTCGCTGGCTTCAGTAGAATGAAAGGGCTAGAATATGTGGAACGTCACGATCCACTCACTGAGTGCCTGCTATGTGCAAGGCACTTTGCTAGGTTCTGTTGGTATATAAAGATGCTTCACTCCATGTCAGGGCCCACTGTTTTCAAGCCTTAGGCCTAATGAAATAGAGTTAGATAGATTTGTAGTAATTTGGTTCAGGTCTCTAAGTATTTACTGAGTCAATTATGGACCTGGCACAGGAGAGGAGACAGCAGAAGTTGGAGACATGGTCCTGGACCAGAAGGAGAATACTGAGGAGGCACACAGCATCAGATGAAGGGCGAGCATCTCCGCAAGTGGAGGCGGAGTGCCTGGGGAAGCTGCAGAGGGGCGGAGGAGATAGCTCTCTTGACGTCTTATCTTGCTCCCCACCAGCCTGTGCTGTGGGATCTGCTCCAGAGAGAGAAGAGTGTTTGGGCCTTGCAGATTCTAGTGCAGGTAACAGGTGCATATGGGGGGGCTAGGTGACAGCCATGGCCCGAGGTCCTGGCACAGTGAGACCATACCCACTATGATCTCCTATTCCCAGGCCTACCTACACATGCCCCCGGAAAATCTCCAGCAGCTGGTACTTTCGGCAGAGAGGGAGTCTGCACAGGGCTTCCTGACACTCATGCACCGTTCCTGGGCCCAGCTGCAGGTGGGCGTAGAGGGAGAGGGGAGGAGCAGGAGGGGGAATCTAGGGATTAAGGGCACATGGATCCTAGTGTTCAGAGGGCTTGCCTTAGTGGGAGGAGATGGCAAGAACACTGAGCTCCTCCAGAGCCAGCGTCCATTTCTATGCACCCCTCCCCACCAGGTACCGCCATCTGAGGAGCAGGCCCTGGGCCGCCTGACAGCCCTGCTGCTCCAGCGGTACCCACGTCTCACCTCCCAGCTCTTCATTGACCTGTCACCACTCATCCCCTTCTTGGCTGTCTCTGACCTGATGCGCTTCCCACCGTCTCTTCTGGCCAACGACAGTGTGTATGGACCCCACACACTCTTCTTGCTCCTGTCAGGGTCAGGCCAACCACATCTACCTAGAGCAGCCCCTTCCAGGGCCAGATGACAACAGTTTAGAACAAGTCAAAGGGTTAAGACCTGTTACTCTCTCTAGCCTGGCTGCCATCCGGAATTATAGTCCAGGAATGAGGCCTGAACAGAAGGAGGCTCTGGCCAAACGACTGCTGGCCCCTGAGCTGTTCGGGGAAGTGCCTGCCTGGCCCCAGGAGCTGCTGTGGGCAGTAATGCCCCTACTCCCCCACCTCCCTCTGGAGAACTTTCTGCAGCTCAGCCCTCACCAGGTATGAAAATCATCCTCTTTACTTGACTGGCCCATTTCCTGGTAGATGGGATGGCATGTCTCTTAGTAGGCCCCTTCCGGCTAGGGTCTCACAGTGACCCTAACATGAGCTGATCCTCTCTATCCAAGATCCAGGCTCTGGGGGATAGCTGGCCAGCAGCAGGTCTTGGGCCAGGACATGCCCGACATGTGCTGCGCAGCTTGGTGAACCAGAGTGTCCAAGATGGTGAGGAGCAAGTGCGCAGGTGAGTGGCTGTGGGATCAGTGACAAAGGCCACCATGGGAGAGGTAGAGAGAGGTGGGTACAGCTGTTACGGTAGGTTAGTGTCCTAGGAAGGAAGGGGTGGAAAAGTAGGCAGTGGGCCCAGGCAGTGTAGGGCTCCAGGAGAGAGGACATTTCTATATGGTATCCACATTTCCTGTTTCAGTGGTCAGAATGCCTGTCTCAGGTATGCACGTAGCTCCTGTCTTAACACTAGCCTCAGTGACCATATGAAGGCAACTTTGTGCCCTCCTCAGGCTTGGGCCTCTTGCTTGTTTTCTGAGCCCTGAGGAGCTGCAGAGCCTGGTACCCTTGAATGATCCGATGGGACCAGTAGAACGGGGACTGCTGGAATGTGCGGCCAATGGAACTCTCAGCCCTGAAGGACGGGTGAGTCTCTTGGCACAAGTCTAGAGACTCCACGCTTCCCCTGGGTCTGTGTGGATAACTTGCTCAATCCTATCGACCAAGCTGGAGCATGATGGTGCTAACTTCTCACCCAGCTCTGCCATCCCCTTTCCTTACTCCATGGCCATTCTTTCTGTTACCACCTCTCTTACCTGATCTATAGCATCCCAAACATATCCTTTGACATCTTTTTCTTTCTTTCTTTCTTTTTTTTTTTTTTGGAGAGGTTTTTGCTATAGGGGGTGTGCGCTCACCAGCCAGACAGAGA
>NW_006200910.1:249492-264101 GCF_000334495.1 Tupaia belangeri chinensis | reverse complement strand
CAGACAGACAGAGAGACAGAAAGTGAGAAATCACCCCTCAGGGGAGAAGGCCATGGTGCAATCCCTTCTCCCCCATTCTCCTCTTAGGATCTTGGGCATGCATGCACACGCGCCCGGTGTGAGTTTTAAGCCACCAGGTCCGGACACGAACCGTAGTCGACTACATGGGAGTCCAGCGACATAGCCATTACGCTAACTGCTGGTTCCTCCTTTGCCATGTTGAACTTAATCTACCCCAATCCCATCCTGATTCTGAGCTCTGGCCCAGGCCTTGGGAAAAGCAGATGTGAGATTGGAGAGGAGGTTCAAGATTCCTCTGTCTCTTCTCTCTAGTCCCAAACCCTTTTTGGTTACAGGTGGCATATGAACTTCTGGGGGTGTTACGCTCATCTGGAGGAGCTGTGCTGAGCCCCCGGGAGCTGCGAGTCTGGGCTCCTCTCTTCCCTCAGCTGGGCCTTCGTTTCCTGCAGGAGTTATCAGAGCCCCAGCTTAGAGCCATGCTTCCTGCCCTGCAGGGAACCAGTGTCACACCTGCCCAGGTGGGCCTGTCTCCCTCCTGGCATCCCGCTCCACACACCGTGTCCCAGTCAAGAGAACTGCATTCAGGGATACCGTCAGCCCCTCCTATCCCTGGATGAGTGCTGGCAGTGAACCCTGTCCAAGGAGGACTGCCTCGTGCTCTTTCCTCAGACCAGGACAGACCTGAATCAAGCTGGTCACTGGGAATGGCTGAGAGGGTGCTGGAAGTTTTGGAGGGAAGGCTTAGGGACCTGCTTAGGACATGGTTGCTGGGAACTGAGGGTTGTTTCCTGTCCTATCCCAACACAGGCTGTCCTGCTGCTTGGGCGACTCCTCCCTCGGCATGATGTGAGTAGCAGCAACTTCTCAACATCCCCATGGAGGTCACTGTCCTGTTTCCCTGACTCTTGCATCTGCCGCCTCCTCCTGGTGGGCTCCCTTCAGATCTGTTGCTTCTGTACCTTGATCATTGTCTTCACGGCCACCTGGCCCCTCTTCTTCAGGCCTTTTGTCTCTCTTGTTCTTCAGCTATCCCTGGAGGAACTCTGCGCCTTGCACTCTCTGCTGCCAGGCCTCAGCCCTCAGACACTCCAGGCCATTCCCAGGCGAGTTCTAGTTGGGGCTTGTTCCTGCTTGGCCCCTGAACTGTCACGCCTCTCAGCCTGCCAGACCGCAGCACTGCTGCAGACCTTTCGGGTATGAAATAGCAGGGAGACAGACACAATAAGGAATGTGAGCTCTGGCTGGGAGGAGGGCATCTTCCTTGTGGCCAGGAAAGGCCTCTCCTATTCCCCACTCCCTAACACACACCCAAACACACACAATCACTTCTCATGCAGGTGAGAGACGGCGTTAAAAATGTGGGTACTACAGGTGCTGGTGCAGCTGTGTGTATCCCTGGTCAGGTATGTGTGAGCTCACCCACTGAGTTCCTCAGCCTCCTGCGGCAGTTTCACATGGTGCTGCCTCGCACATTCTCCCCACAGTGACCCTGAGAGTTCAGGTTCGCTCTGTGCCCACCCTGCTCTTAGCAGCTCTCCCCAGTTC
Organism: Tupaia belangeri chinensis; assembly: GCF_000334495.1. Taxonomy (NCBI): domain Eukaryota; kingdom Metazoa; phylum Chordata; class Mammalia; order Scandentia; family Tupaiidae; genus Tupaia; species Tupaia belangeri. The sequence continues at coordinate 262,535 of NW_006200910.1, read as the reverse complement.
TTGATGCAAGATACTATAACTTATTCTGGCCTAGAATGTCAAAGCCTGAAGGGTCTGGGAAATCTTCCAGGCCAACCTTCTGCTTTCAGATGAAAAGACCAAGGCTCAGAGAAGCTAAGGGACTTTAGTTGATCAGGCACCCACCTAATAACAAGACTTGATCACATCAGCCTTCATGCGAGGGTGCCTAGGCGTTCATTGCTGCAGTGACAAATGCCCTTCCACAACATCCTAGCTTTGGTCCCTTTCTGTCCCATGGTTCCCCTTGTCTGAGACTGAGCTCAGACCCTCTCCCCTATCACTACACTGCTACCCCCATCACTACCAGCAGCCCACCCCCACCACCTGGCCAGACTGCCTGCTTCCCCTGCTCCCATTAAAGCTGCTACAACTGGACTCTGCGGCTCTTCTGGCAAACCGAAGGCGCTACCGGGAGCTGTCCTGGTCTGAGCAGCAGGTAATTCTCCCAACTTAAACTCAGAACCCCCCCTCTCATTCTGTTCCACCTCCATTACCTCAGGCTTATTTGGCAGCTTATCCCCAGTATCCCTCACAATGTGACTTGCTTTACTCTTTTTCTCCCTTCTCCCTCTCCTCCATTTCTCTTTCTCTCTCTCAGAGTCTCAGAGAGGAGTAGGCATTTGGGAGCAAGGGAAGCTGGTGGGGCCAACAGAGTCAAGAGGCAGGTCCGAAGCATCTTAGGTTGTTGGACAATGCATCTGCTGGGAAGCAGGTCCCCTTTCCTTTTCTTATAGGCACAATTTCTCTGGAAGAAGATGCAGGTGCCCACCAACCTGACCCTCAGGAATCTTCAGTGAGTAACTCGTGTTGAGTGAACTTAATCCAGTTCTTTTTTGTTTGTTTTTGTTTTTGTAGTACTTACCATGTGCCAGGCAGCATGTGAAATTCAATGGGAGATACAGGAATGATGCATGGTCCCTGCCCCATGGACATTCCCCTGGCCCCTCCCCCCTTTGCCCTCCTGCCCTCCCACAGTGCCACGCCTATCCCTATCCACCTATCCCTATCCCGACTAGAGCTAAGCAACTCAGAACACCTGGGTTAAGGTTTCACCCCTCTTGGGGACCAGCAGTTGGTGTAATGGCTATGTCACTGGACTCCCCAGAGGCTTAAACTCAAGCTGGGTGCATGTGCATACTTGCCCAAGATCCTGAGAGGAGAATGGAGGAAAAGGGATTACGGCATGGCCATTCCCCCTAGGGGGTGATTTCTTGCTTTCTGTCTTTCTGGCAAGCACATGTGCCCTATACAAAAAAAAAAAAAAAAGTGCGTGTGTGCCCGAAACCCTAAGAGAAGACTGGAGAAGGGACCGAGGTCTAGCTTCTCACTTTCCTTCTCTCTCTCAATCTCTCTCTCTCGCAAAAGCACACACCCCATAGCAAAAGTCAAAACGAGACAAAACTACCGCAAAGAAAAAAAAAAAAAAAAAACCAGGAAAAAAAAAAGGCTTCACCCCTTTCACTTTCTCATACTCTTGGGAAAGTCATTTAACCTCACAAAGCTCCTCTTTTCTCTTCTGTAGAATAGGAATTCAAATGGTATGAGGCTGCCCTGTGGCCTGGTGATTGGGGGAGCTGGAGTACACCCGACTGGGGGATGCTTTCTCCTCCCACCCCCACCACCTCTCTGTCTTGCTAGCGAGCACACCTGTCTTTGGCAAATATTTTTTAAATGACACCTATCTCAAAGGAAGATGAAATGAGATTAAGAAGGTGTATAGATATTTAACACAGCGCCTTGCCCAGTTTAAACTCCCAGTAGCTCTTTGCTGTTATTAGTTCAATTCAAGGTGATTTCAGAGTCAGAGGCCAAGCAAGAATGAACAGGAATACGTGGTTGTCACTTTATCTACTCCCACAGTAAAAGAACCATGGGCTTCAGAACCAGGAGACAGGATTCTAGGCTCAGTTCAGCACATCTCTATCTGAATGATGTTGGGAATGTCGTTTAACCTATGTAAATCTCTCTTCTCTAACAACATGTGATGGTGTTATGGGGGGCCAATGAGAACATCTATGCAAAAACATTTCTCAAACTGCAAATTACCGTAAAGGAACACCTGTACGTGTGTGGTGAGTAGTGATATCAAGGAGCAGACAGGCTGAGGCACATGAATGAGCATTTACCCACACACACACCTACAGGGCCCTGGGCACCCTGGCAGGAGGCATGTCCTGTGAGTTTCTGCAACAGATCAGCTCGATGGTAGACTTCCTGGAAGTGGTGCACATGATCTATCAGCTGCCCACTGGGGTTCGAGGAAGCCTGGTGAGAGTGGGTACTTGGCATTAGTGGGAGCAGGGATGCTGGGACCCTGGGTCCATGCTCAGCTCTGTTTTGACCCTGCTGCCCTACCCTGTCCTATAGAGGGCCTGCATCTGGGCAGAGTTGCAGCGGAGGATGACAATGCCAGAGCCAGAGTTGACAACACTGGGACCAGAACTGAGTGGACTGGACACCAAGCTACTCCTGGACTTACCGTGAGTGCTGTGGCTAGAAATACTGGATCCTCAGAAAGCTTAATTTGGGACTGAAAATCTGCTCTTAGGAAATGCCCTAGACATGGCAGTTTTCTGTCTGGTGGTTACATGTGTAATTTATAGCCCAAAGCAGAGGATCTATTCCCAGTTGCTCTATGTATTGACTGGCTCCCAAAACATGACCCAAGCATGAGACAGCTGAGGGTGGCAAAACTGTGTTGTGGCCTGCCAAGCAATCTTATTATAACCCAGACCACATTAATAGGGATAGAATATCTAAGATGAAGGAGGCAGTGGTCCAGTACTGCCCCATAGGACTGTAGTCTGCTTAGGACACTGTGTTCTCAGTATAGTCAGAGCAGTAGGCAAAGAGAAAATATATGAAAAGTATGATGCCTTCAAATACATGAGGAATTATAAGTATGAAATAAATTGGTGGGCTAGCAGGTGGTGTAGTGGTTAAGGGGCTGGACTCCCATATGGCCAACCATGATTCGAGTCCTGGACCTGGTGGCTTGAAATTCATGCCGGGAGCATGTGCGTGCATGCCCAAAATCCTGAGAGGAGAATGGAGAAGGGATTACAGCATGGCCATCCCCCCCGGGGCTGGGGGGTGATTTCTCACTTTCTCTCTCTCTGTCTCTCTGGCAAGTGCCCAGGCCCTATAGCAAAAAAAAAACTCTCTTAAAAAAAAAAGAAAGAAAATATATTGGCATATTTCTGATGGGAACACTGGATAAGACTAGGATTATTGAATGAAAATCAGATTTTTTTACAATATGAAGAAAATTAAAGATTGAATTAATTCACAGCCATCAAGCCTAGGCTGGATGGCTCCATGGCAGGAACATTGTAGAGAAGATTCAAGTTGGGTTGCTGGGTGAGAAGACTACATGAACCTCATGTTCCTTTCAACCTGGAGATTCTAGAAGTTCATGAGTATCTCACTCATATGCTTCTTTCCTAATTTTACCCAACCCCTACCACACTGCCACCTGAACTACAAGTCAGAGTAGAGAAAGGCTGGCATGGGGCCAGCAGGTGGCATGGTGGTTAAAGCGGCTGGACTCCTACATGGCTAACTGCAGTTTGGGTCCTAGACCTGGCAGCTTGCTTTCTCACTTTCCTTCTCTTTCTGGTCAACTTCAAAAAAATAAAATAATGACAATAAATAAAATAAAATTAAATAATTTTAAAAAATTAAAGGCTGGCATTACAGTCTTTCTGGGGATGAGGTGATGGTGAAAGCAGTTGGCTCTACCTTACTTTTTTGTTTTTGTTTTTTCCTGCTCAAAGGTATGTGTACTTGCTGAAGTAAGACTGAGAGAGACGGAGGGAAAGTGAGAAAGCATCTCCTATGGGGGATGGTCATACTGTAATCCCCTCTCTTCCACCTCTCCCTTCCTTCAGGATTTGGGCATGCATGTACTCACCCCTGTAGTGTTTCTCCAGCCACTGGGCTTAGTATTCAACTGTACAGTTGGCCATGTGGTATCCAGCCTCCTCAACCACCATACCACCAGCCGAGGCAACCTTATCCCTTTCTATAGATTTTTGGCTCTTGTATAACTTGACCCAGTTCCTAACTGGCAACCCTAGATGGAGTTCAAGATGTTACTTCCGTTTTCTGGGCAAAAGGGCTTTTTGTTTTTTAAATGCCAATCAAATATGTTTAAATATGTTCATTCACTAAAATAATTTGGAATTCCAAGGGCCTGAATGAGGTAAAAAATCCTGGACTATGAGTCAGCACAATAGTGTTTTTCATTTGTGAAAAAGGGATAAGAAAAATATCTAACTTGGGATCAGCAGGTGGCATGGTGGTTAGAGCGCCCACACGGCTGACTGTGGTTCAAGTCCTAGAATTAGTGGCTTGCTTTCTCTTTCTCTCTCTCTATCTCTCTCTCTCTGGTGGGCATACATGCTCCATAGCAAAAAATTTAATAATAATAATAAATAAAAATAAAAGAGAGGAAGAAAAGAAAAATACTTAACTCGCCCCCAGCTCTTATCATAAGGATCATGAGACAACACCTGAAGAAACATTGTAACTTGTAGAATGCTATAGGAGTGACCTCTTCACAAAAAGAGGAAAGAACAGAAATTGGGAGTAAAACCCTACCATGTTATCTCTGAGAATCTCTGTTTATCTATAAAAGTGTGTTTTTTTTTTCCCTTTATTCATGATGGGGAATATGTGCTAACATGTGGGAATGAGAAAGAGAGAGAGATTGATTGATTCATGTGCTTGACATATTTCATGCTGACCAGGCCAGAGATTTGAACTGTGGTTGCCAGGTAGGATCTGGTTTATCTTAGCTAGTGCATTACCCCTGTGCCACTGAGCTGGCTCTGAGAGAAATTTTTTAATGATACTTAATATTTGGAGCTTTTGAGTTCATCATATCTGGAAGATTAGAAATATGTCCCTTCCTTTGTTCTCTCCTTTCAAGTGCGGTGGCGGGAGTGGGGTTGTTTAATATCAGTCCCAGACCAGGGTCACAGGGTTTGGTCTGGTGTTAAATCTTGTCTGGGAAATGTGGGGTTTTGTGATCCCTTCTCAACTCGTCTCAGTTCCCACTGAGTGTCCCTGTTGTCAAATTGCTATAACAGGATACAACTGATGGACAGACTGTCCAATGAATCCATTCTGTCAGTGGTAGAGCTGGTACAAGGAGCTCCAGAGCAGCTGCTGGCACTGACCCCACTCCGCCAGGCAGCCCTTGCAGAGAGGGCACTACAAAACCTGGTAAGAGTCTACCCTACTAGGTCCAGAGCTCCGCCCTTGGTATTACCGGCCCCTCAGACAATGCCGTCTTCTAGGCCCAGTCCCCACTTTCTGTTGTCACACAGGTTCTCATCTACCAGGTTTCTCTTTGGATTCTATTCCTTGATAACCTGTTTCATGTCTTTTCTCCGTACCGTTTGGAGTCCAAGAAATCCTTTGGTCTTCACCTCTCAGTCTTTCTGCCTGCTCCTATCTGGGCTCATTGTTAGGAAAGTAAACAAAGGCCATGAGTGTGACAGGATGCCGAGTTGGGAGCAGTGGGGAGGGAAGGTCAAGGTGCTTAGTATCTTGACCACAGTCCAGTACTGTAAGTCAGAGATGTAGTGTTCAAGGTCCATGCCCCTCTTCAGGCTCCGCAGGAGACCCCAGTCTCAGGGGAAGTGCTGGAGACATTGGGCCCCTTGGTCGGATTCCTGGGGATAGAGAGCACACGGCGGATCCCCCTACAGATCCTGTTGTCCCACCTCAGTCAACTGCAGGGCTTCTGCCTAGGAGAGACATTTGCCACCGAACTGGGATGGCTGCTATTGCAGGAGCCTGCTCTTGGGTATGAATCTTGCAAACTTTACATGCTAACTTATCCTACATCCAACCCCTCAACCACCATTATCAGTAGCAGCCCATTTTTATATTTTTAAGGTCCCTTGGAGAACTGTCTCCCTAATCCTAGCAAGTCCTCTTTCCTCCTTCCTTTCCATCATGGTTTCCTCGGTTCTGTAGCCATTGCTCTTCTTCCTGTCCCTAGGAAACCAGAGTTTTGGAGCCAGGATGAAGTAGAACAAGCTGGACGTCTATTATTCACTCTGTCTACTGAGGCTATTTCCTTGATTCCCAGGGTGAGGTGAAGGAACAAGGGAGGGAGTAAACACATACAGGGGACTGGTGAGCGGGTTATGGGGACTTATAGTCAAGAAGATTGAGGGGAGAAATGTGGAGGCTGGATCTGGGGTTCGGCCCTTGGCATTCCTTGGCCCTCAGACAATACTTTGACTGTTTTCCAGGCCCAAACCCCACTTTTTATTGTCACACAGGTTCTTGTCTACCAGGCCCTGTCCCCTAGGTCTCCATTTGGATTCTATTCCTTGATAACCTATTTCATGTCTCTTCTCCATATCCTTTGGAGTTTAAGAAATCATTTGGATCCCATCTCTCAGTCTTTCTGCCTGCTCCTATCCGGGCTCATAGACAAAGGCTGTGAACATCAGAGGGTGCTGAGTTGACAGAGTCAAGACTTTGGACTCTGTCCAGGTCTCCCCACTCTCCTTCTATCTTCTCATACAGGAAGCCTTGGGCCCAGAGACCCTGGAACGGCTTTTGGAAAAGCAGCAGAGCTGGGAGCAGAGCAGAGTCGGACAGCTATGTGGGAGGCCACAGCTTGCTCCAAAGAAAGCAGCCTTGGTAGCTGGGATTGTACGACCAGCTGCTGAGGGTCTTCCAGGTGAAACTACCCAAATACTCGTATGTCCAGCAGGGTGTACAGGAAAGAGTATCGAGCCATGCAGTCAGGAGTCTGGGTTCTAGGTATGCTGTGCCCCTTGAGCAGATTTGGAAAGCTCCTGCTCTTTGGGCTTGGATTTTCTAATCTATAAAGAGAAGGGGTTAAGGAAATAATCTAGTTGTAGAGTTCCATAACTCTGGAAGTTCATAACTCGGTGTTTGTTCAGAATCTTTATTTTTCTGTTATCTTGGTTAATAGCCAACTCAACTCTAGTCTGGTTAAGTATGGAGCTTTCTTCTGGAGAGATCCCTAGGAGGAAGGAGACACTGAGCTAGAGACCTGGATTCTGATAAGGCTCTGCCACTAAATTCCTGGCAACCTCCTCAATCTTCCTCCTACAAAAGATGGACTTGTCCTCTCCCATCACTTCTTATTCTAATAGCATTTGAGCCCTATAAATCACATCCTGTAGTAATTTCTCAACCCACACTGCCTATACTGCCCCATCCTATACATGTTGGGAGGGTTATTCTATCTACAGAATCTCTCTGGGCATAATTCAATACTACATGGGCCTTCTGACCTTATCTTCTCCCTTTAGAACCTGTGCCAAATTGTGCAGATGTACGAGGAACGTTCCCAGCAGCCTGGTCTGCCACCCAGATTGCAGAAATGGAGCTCGCAGACTTTGAGGACTGCCTGGCCCTATTTGCAGGAGACCCAGGACTTGGGCTGGAGGAACTACGGGCAGCCATGGGCAAGGCAAAGCAGGTTAGGGATGAAGAGGTTAATTGGGTCAAAAGGTGGAAAATCATGAGGAAGTTGGTTGGGAGAGATGTGGGATTCAAGGGAATGGAGAGCTGGGTGAGAGATGGGGTAAACAGGAGACAAAACAGGATTTGAACCACAAGAGACAGAGGGGACCAATATTGAGGAAAGAGAGCCAGTACAATGGAGAGAAGAAGCAGAGTGCTGGGTACCGAATTCTGATGTATGTCAAAATCATCTGGGGAGCAGATTTTTAAAATGCTGATGCCGGGGTCCCATGTTAAACTCACTGCTAAGAATTTCTGGGGTCAGGACCAGCAGTTGGTGTAATGGCTATGTCGCTGGACTGCCATGTGGTTGACCGTGATTCAGGTCCCGGATCCTGTGGCTTAAACTCATGCCAGGCACGTGTGCGTGCATGCCTGAGATCCTGAGGGGAGAATGGAGGAGAAGGGATTGCGGTGTGGCCATCCCCCCTGGGGGGTGATTTCTCGCTTTCTGCCTCTCTGTCTTTCTAGTGAGCACACGTGCCCTATAGCAAAAACCTCTCCAAAAAAAAATTAAAAAAATAAAGATAAAAAAGAATTTCTGGGGTTGGGATCTAGGTATTTGCATTTTAATAGGCACCTCCATGAGTCTGGTGCACTTGTAAATTTAGAATTCATGAACTGGAGTTTGTTCTTCTTTCCTTCTGAGACCTTAGGGTCCTTCAATAATAGCTTAGTCAGAGAAACTAATCCAAGTCTCATTTTATAATTGAGGAAGAGGCAAGTGATTGGCTTAGTGTCATACAGCTAAGACAGTGACAAGACCAGCATTCCGAGTCCCAGTTCCGTGCTTTTTCCATTTATATCACTTCTCTTTCTCCTAGTTGTGGGGTCCTCCGCATGGATTCCGTCCTGAACAAATCTTGCAGCTGGGTCGGCTCTTAATAGGTCTAGGAGAGCGGGAGCTACAGGAGCTGGTCCTGGTGGACTGGGGAGCGCTGAGTACCCTGGGGCAGATAGACGGCTGGAGCTCCACCCAGGTACTCTTTCCTTCCTCCCTACCATTCCCCAAACACCCCTCCCATAGGCCAATACTCTAGGTCATCAAAACCCGTGGAATTTTTTTTTTCCCGTGACCCTGCCTGGACAATCCTTCTATCTTTTGATAATGCATCATACTAGCGACCTTAGGAACTCTGTGATCTGTCCTCTTTTTCCCTTTTCCCCAGGGCCTCCTCTTTTCCCCTTTCTTTTCTGGGTCCTCAACCTTCCAGATGGCTATTGGATCTTCAAGTCTTAATAATAAAATGAGACTTATTTTATTAATAAAATACAATATGAGATCATACAATCCAGTACTACTTATCATTTCTCTAATCATTTCCCCACCCATTAATTCCCCATGACGTCATTCCTTATCCTGTGCACCCCAACCCCCACCGCAGCTCCGCATTGTGGTCTCCAGTTTTCTACGGCAGAGTGGTCGGCATGTGAGTCACCTGGACTTCATTCACCTAACCGCACTGGGTTACACGCTCTGTGGACTGCGGCCAGAGGAGTTACAGCATATCAGCAGTTGGGAGTTTAGGTCTTCTGTGGAGGAGGGTGTGCATGGTGGTGCTGAGGTGGAGGTTGACCCCTGGGAAGGATCATGAGGAAGTGGTCTCATGGAGGAAGAGACCTCATTTGAAACCATCTCTTCCTCCATCTCATGACCACAGCCCCTATTGCTGAAGCTAAATTCTTCTTCCTTCCTTCCCACTCTTCCACAGCCAAGCAGCTCTCTTCCTGGGCAACTTGCATCTCCAGTGCTCCGAGGAACAACTGGAGGTTCTGGCCCAACTCCTTGTGCTTCCTGGTGGCTTTGGGCCAGTCAGTAACTGGGGGCCTGAGATCTTCACTGAAATTGGCACAATAGCAGGTAGGGAGGCTGGGCCACTGCTGGTGTTGTTATCCGGTTTGGTTTCCACCCACTGGATGGATGACTGCCCTGGAATTAAGGTGGGGGTCTGAGGAAGCAATTAAGTAAGGAGCTGAAGATGTGTTGGAGATAGTCTATGGGAGGGTACTTTGGGAGCAGTAGGAGGAGAGGTCCACAGGGTTGAAGAGAAGGGAGGCCAGTTTAAGATGTTTGGATGCCCATGTCACTTGTTTCAACAGCTGGAATTCCAGACCTGGCTCTTTCAGCACTGCTGCGGGGACAGATTCAAGGCCTTACCTCTCTTGCTATTTCTGTCATCCCTTCTCCTAAATTTGCTGTAAGTATTGATAAACTGGGGTCTGGGGTGACCACAGGAGAGCCAGGGCCCAACAAGGACTACATGGATGCACTGATTCCTGCTCCTACCTCCAGGTGGTGTTCAGCCCCACACAGCTATCTAGTCTCACTAGTGCTCAGGCTATGGCTGTCACTCCTGAGCAAATGGCCTTACTGAGTCCTGAGCAGCAACGAGCAGTTGCATGGGCCCAGCGTGAGGGGAAGGAGAGCCCAGGACAGCAGGGTGAGTTCCCAGACGCACAGCTCAACCCTCTGTTTACTGATTCAGAATTTGCCCCCTAACTTGGTGCTATTTGGTTTTTAAAGCCTACCCAGGGAGGCCCCTGGAGGGAACAAGTCTACAGGCAGAGAGCTAGTTTCCTTGTATCAATGGCTCCTGGAGAGCAACATTGTGATATTCTTCTCATTCCCTGTCTCATTATAGGTCGAAGCACAGCTTGGGGCCTCCAGGACTTGTCACAGCCTTCCTGGGCCCTGGCATTGACCATCGGCTTCCTTGGTCAGCTGCTATGAGCCTGTCTCTACAGTTGAGGGAGACTACTGGGAGAGAAATCTTAAGTTATAATGAATAAAATGCAAATACACGTGCATCCTATTTATTCTCAGGAACTGATGAGGGATATGGGTAAAATGCTAATGCTTTCCACCCACCTGAGAATCAGTATTCTTGGCATGCTGTATCTGGAATCTCTTAAGTCATCATAAATAACTCCACTGCCTCTTTTCATTTCCTGGAGGCTGCTCCTCCTTACCCCACCATTAGAAATAACACAGACAGCTGGTGCATAGCAAGGAGTCTTTACTAGGATGGAGCAGGGAGAAGGGTGTGGGCCCAGGGCAAGTAGAACAGGCCATCATTAGAATAGGCAGAAGTCCTGGGGATCTTGGGTCCTCTGCTAGGCATGGGGTGTTAATGCTTGCTGTGAGCAAGAGGTGCAGGGATGCGGATATCCTGGCCTCTCTCCAGACGCCGTTCACAGTCGATCAAATAATTTACTCCATCGATGACCAGTTGCACCAACTCCACCTGAAGGACACTGATCTTTTATCTTTGCTTCTCACAATCAAGGATTCTTTCTTTAGCACTGACCGACTTTCTTTGTTCTGGGAACTCATTTCTGATTGCCAACCCACTCAACCTGCCTTTCATTTCAGATTCTGTTACATTCCTGAGGCTCGCTCATTGTCCTATCTCAGCCCTCACAGATCTAGACCTCTCCTCATCCTAATCCCTTGGGATCTCACCTCCGATTTGCCCAGTCGGTCCAAATTAGAGATGTCAAAGACGTTGCCTGTGGCAGCAGTGTCCACTCCTCCAGTACCACGCTTTTGGAGTCTTAGGTTCTCCAGGATTTTTGGGAAGCGGCTATCCTAGAGGGCATATAGGGGTTGAGGGCAAGTCTAATTGAAGCAGAGACTGGTCCTGTCTCAAAGAGTCCTGAAGCTGATCAGAACCCTGCCCCTAACTCTTTAGCTACAGTAAATCTAGCTGGCTCCTTTGCCCACTCCTCCCCAAACACACAGCCCTCCCCTTCCCCCACTCACACCCTTCTCTAATCCCACAACTCCTTTACTTTGCTTAGCAGGGGAAGTTTGATGTGCACTCCTGCCCGAAGTCCAGTGCCTAGATTAGATGGACAGGTCAAGATGTATCCCAAACGTTCATTCCACATGAATTCCCAGCCACGCTCCTGGATGAGCCGCTCCACCTGAGACCACAAAGATTCTGTTAGCAAAAAGTCAGATATAGGTGGACCCTTCATTAGCTAGACCCATAGGAACGGTAGACATATGTCTAGAATCATTCTTTCTTTTTGGTGAAAATGATTTGTTATTATTGTCAGGCATGCAAGGTAATTTTGATGTTGCAAAATTATGATGTGCATAATGATGAGACTGTAGAAATATATCTTGCATGCAGAAGAAAAGAAGCTTGAAAGAGTGATGCATCAAGGATGATCTAAGGAAATGAATGGAGGCAGTACACTGAACAGAGAAAGGATCGATTATTCCATGAGTTCTGCATGCACTGATTATCTTTGCTTTGCTCATGAGCCTAGAGCTTGCAAGGATGCTTCCAGATAGAAAATGAAAGTATAAGCTTTGCAATAGGAAGAGGCAAAAGAGCCTTCTGTTAGCTATGGAAAGGCCCTATGTGAGAAAGCTGAGAGAAAGGTGAAAACAGAACAGAAAGCCAGATTCATAAAGGTGTGTGTGAGGGAGAAGGGCTTGGAAAAGAGTGTGTCGTTTCACTTAATCTTCCTAATCATGAAGATGACTATTAGCATTGAAGAGACAAGGGATCTGCCAGAGCAATGGACACAAAGACCACTCCCCAACATGAGTGAATGGCACCTTGTTTTATTGCCATAGGGCGGGTGCCACCACGCCCTGTGGACAGCACCTTGTTTATAGTTCAGAAAGTATAGGAAGATATCTTCCATGCTGATCATGAAGAAACCCTTCCATCTTGAAGAATAATGCAGCTAACACTGCTGACCAAGTACTTTACCTAAATTATTTTAGTTAATCCCCACAACCATCTTCAATGTAGGAAAACTTATTATCCCAATTTTACAGATGAGGAAACTGAAGAGTACTTCCTTACCCACTTGTAGTCAGAATATATTAGCTATTGCTTGCTAAAAATAGTACAAACTTCCCAGCTAGAATCTAAAAGAGGAGCTCTCTTTTTTTTGCAAGTTCAAAATAGAACTGTATATATGAGAACATACAGTAAGAATTGGGTTTATGTGGATTTTCAATAGGGACTTGACTAGAGTCCTAACCCAGATAGGATCGCAGATTGAGTTCATGCCCTCATCTAGAGCCACACAGTCTGGAACTTGAGCTATTTCATCTTCCGCTGTTCCTTGTTGCCCTTCCGTTTTCAGTTTAAAGCCTAGATGTGATACCTTGACAGGGTTACATTAAAATCATGTACACAGCAGTCTCTCACTCCTAAATATTTTTTCTCTCTGCATATCTCACTGTCCTACACTACAAACCCTAGGCATTGATCTGCCATCTCAGTTATTCTTCCGTGCATTATCTGGTGACTTCTTTCTTAACTTCCTTAGGTTCCTGACATTCTTTCTGTCTTCTTATTTTTAGGGCAACCATATGTCCTGGTTTTTTCCCAGGATAGTCCAGTTCATACCTATTGTCCTAGAGGGATTAATAGTGGCCCTTTTTACTATCAGAAGTGTCCTGGGTTGGCTAATAAATTACATGTTCAATCTACATATGCTATTCTTTGGTTTTCCGTATGTCCTCCCACCTA
>NW_006200910.1:246802-249461 GCF_000334495.1 Tupaia belangeri chinensis | reverse complement strand
TCCCCTACACACTCTTCTCCAACCTCTTTGAGGCCTCGGCAGAATCTTTCAAACACTCTCTTCATGTTGCCACCCTTCTCCATGGAGATGACCCGGGTATGATCTTCCTCATTCACCCAGATCAAGAAGCTCTTCTCATTGTTGTGCCTGAGGGCGGGACAGAGGGAGGGACAGGGATCAAAAGGTAAGGCAAGAATTGGAGGAAATAGGGAGGAAAAAGTATGAGGGCATGGAGACAAAAGGAGCAAGGAGCAGCCTCCTACCAGATTCCACGAGCATCTGGCCAGTCTCGAGCCATCCCAGCTGCAGTCAGCAATGGGGACACAGGCTTATCAAATAGAAAATGGTCCTGGGGAAGTAAGGGGGCTTGAGTTAAGAATCCTCACGGTAGCTCCTGGCCTCTCGGAGCCCATCTATCTCATCTGGCCCAGACTTCCCTCTGGCTCTTTTTTCCATCTAATCCCCCCACCCAGATCCCCCTCAAGCCCGCTCACATCAATAAGCTGCTGCTGCTCAGCTTCTGTCATGTCACTGAGCCTATAGTAACGTCCGGCCAGGTCACCCTTCAGGCCACTCAAAGCATCCACCACCACACGTTCCACCTCTCGTCGCTCTGCCCGAGTGCAGGCTGGAGGCAGACTGAGTCCCCGGATACTTCGGCCAGTTCTGACTCTTGAGGACAATACATACCTCTCATCAAAATAGCCAGAACGGATCTGGGGAATAAAGGAAGTGAATATAAGCCACAGAAACACAGTGGGTGGAAACTAAGGGTTCCTGGGGAAAGGGAGACCTTAGGGATTAGAGGGCTCTTTGTGTATTTCTCCTATGTGTATTGGAAGGAGGGCCCTACAGGTAAGCACTCCAATTTAAAGAGGCATAATTAACACTTTCCTAAAATGCCCACCTTGGGGCATGATCATTTTCATCCATCCTCTCCTCTCCCTATTTGCCACTCCAGATATGACTCTCTCTCCACATCAAGACTAAAAGCTCAGCAGCATAAAGAGCATGAGTCAGGAAATAATGAAGGTGAAGGGACTGCAGTCAGAGTGTTGTACATAAGGCAATGCAAAGCATTCCAGAAGTGGAAGAGGCAACCTACCTTATTGGCATCCAGGTCAGTGGTATGCTTCATTGTCCTGGGGTCATATCCATTGTGTCTTTCTTGGATCACAGGATCAAACAGGTCAGCAAATACCTGAAGAGGAGTTAAAAAGGAGAAGTGGTTAAGAAAAGTGAACCTCTCCCCAAATTTCAGCTGTGGATTGATTTCACTGGGCCAGAAAGCTTGAGTATGGATGGTCCAGAGTCTGAGGGGAAGTGAGGCGTCTTTACGGGGAAGGGAGTAGGATCACTGGGAAGATGAGTTGGGTCACCAGGGTCACCAGACTATGGGGGCCCCCTACCTCATAGGTCTCCTCATCTCCAGCCACCATGCCCACAGTCTTGATGAAGGGGTGGCCAGGGTTGTCCACGCCAGTCTGGATACACTGATCTAGCGTCCAACCAGTGGGTGTGGTCTTGTCGCAGAGCCGAGCATAGACTGCTGGGGTCAGGTGACTGGCCATGCAGTTGTTGTGCTTTCGGAGGTCTGGGTACTCAGCGCTGGGGAGGGGGTGTACCCAGTAACCATGGAGGGAGGGCACAGGGGCCTAGACTTAGTGCAGTCATCTGAGGGCTGTCCAATTAGCCATGTCTGGCTTTGCTCCATGGGTGGATGGAGAATTAGAAGGAGGCTAAGCCTTGGTAATCTCTTTAGAGACTTTCAGGGTCTATTCTTTCCCAGCCGTTCTAGGTGCTTCTGGCTAGCAGACTCAATTCCCCCAGACCTGCTCAGTTCTTTCCTCTCATAAACACAACATTAGGGATGGGGGAGGGGAAAGACCAAGGAGAAGAAGTCAGGAAATGGGGAGAACAGCAGGAAAGGAGATGGATGGCTAGAGAATAGGATAGTTCCTGGTTTTCCAATTAGGGATCTGGGCAGTGGGTGCAGCTAGAACTGTAAGGCCAGAGCTGGTCTTGGGGGCGGGGAACGCTGGTTAGAGGTCCCCAGGAATGCTCTTGCTTCATGGTTTTGGCTCGCACCTCCACCCCACTGAGATTTCCAAACTGTACAGCCCCCTAGCTCCAGAGCCTTAGTGGTTATAGACCTTCTCGGCTGCCCGGGTCCTCATCTCTGCCCGCACCTTCGTTCCCATCACTACCTGCCCGGATTGCACCTCAGGCACTGATACCTTGGGGGATACAGCCTCCGTCGTTCACTGGCGGCTCGTACAGGTTCCGGGCGCCCAGCCGCTAGAGACCCAGCTCCGGCCAAAGCCAGGAGCCTGAGCCCCGGACGGGCGGACAGCAGACGGGAGAAGGAACCAGCCATGGCTTGAGGGTCCGGCTACGAATCCGGAGCAGGAACTGGTGCAAGACAGGAACAGAGAAGGAAGAAGCTAGATGCAACCCGGCAGAGGGCTGGAGCTGGGTCCGAGGCCGAAGCCGAAATGGAGATGGGAATGGAGGTGCTGCTGGAGTAGGAGCCGGTACCAGCCAGACTGCAGGAGAGGCGGGAGGTGGGGGTGAAGGAGGAGCCGGTGCCAGCCAGACTGCAGGAGAGGCGCAATGAGCTAGTAGCTGGCAGGCGGGCGGAGGGCGGAGGAGAGGGAGG
>NW_006200910.1:227415-245133 GCF_000334495.1 Tupaia belangeri chinensis | reverse complement strand
TGCAGGAGGGGCGCAATGAGCTAGTAGCGGGCAGGCGGGCGGAGGGCGGAGGAGAGGGAGGCCCCAGCAGCAGTCTCCAGGGGTGGGGCTCACACAGGCCCCGCCTTCTCGCCTGCCACAGCGCTAGGTGTGCGGGGGCGGAGTGGGCAGCACCAGCCAGGTAACTGGGGGTACCCGAGTCTCGCACCCCTGAGGTCAGGGATGTAAGCCCACCTGGAATGGGGCTGCCCCGATTTCAGCACCAAGTAGAGGACAGCACCCATGGGGACTAGCGAAACCCGAATACCCTTCCCCCAAACTCCCTCAGTTTAATCCGAAACCCGATCCGTCTGCTCTGTGGGTGTGAAAGGGTGACATTGCCCAACCTCTTCCCTGCTTTCGGCCTGCCCCAGCAACCTCTCCATCTTCCCAGGGAAGGCGGCTGCGAGAAAACCGCGGAACAAACACAGATACCAGAGGAAGACACGGGAAAAGCACAGGGTTAGAGGCAGACACTGGGAAGACGCCCGCTGCCTCAAGGTCACCTTTGCTCAGAACCAGGAAGAGGACCAAAGCACCTACCTCCACACCTGTGCTCTCCTTACAAGGTTCAGAAAGGATTCTCTGAGAGGAAGCAGGGAAATAGTAACTCTTATCCCATCTGTGTTGTCCTCCACCCCCACTCTGCCCCCAAACCTGCTATTTCCTGTCTCCACTTTAATGATCCCCCGCTTTCTTTTTGCCTTCTGCACCCTCCTCCCCATCCCCTACTTCACCTTCTTGTACTTCTCTGTCTTTTTCAGGCTCCAACCTGTTGCTCACAGGACTCCCTCTGAGTAGTCTCCGCAGGCGTGCCTACCTGGTGGTTGCACTGGGTGTGAGCTGGGGGTTGGGCAGGGAATTGTTCGTTTCCTCTTCCTCCCCTTCTTTCTCTTCCTTCTCTGTAGCTCCCTGTTCCCTGCTGGAGGGGAATGTAAAGTGAAGGGTGTGGTGAGATGACTGGGTGTGGGATGGAACAGGCAGGCACAGGTCTCCAAGCACCACATGTGTTTCCTCTCTTGGCTCTCTAATGCTGTTTAATCCGAGTGTGAAGGCAAGTGGTGTTCAAGGGCATAAGGTCGACAGGGAGTCTGTTGTTTTCCTCTCCCTTCTCTCATGCTCCCTCTCTTCATGAAGGCCAATTTTGGATGTGAGAGGTCTTCTCTTTTACAGACCTAAGTGTTGACTTGACCTTTGTCCTGGCATGAGGAGAATGAATGCTGGAGTGGATGTGGGGCTTCACTGTTAAGGTGGAGTAGGCATGGTGGCACCTGTCCCTTCCTCAGCCAACTTTGTGGGTGTTCCTGCAGGACAGTAAGATACTTGGGAATCTTAAGAGACAGTATTTGGGAAGAGAAAGTCCCTTCACACTGTATTCTGACCACACTGAGGAGATCCAATTCCACCCAATTTCCATTCCCTTAATTCCCTTCACTTGTGTCTCTTTGCCTGCCTTCCATATTTGTGAGTTATCTCTAGAAGGCATCTACCTATCATCTGAGTCCTTCTTTTCCAGGTAAGACAGCAATGATCAGAGACTGGACAGAGTCCTGTAGTTGGAATGTGATCAGTCTTAGAGAGATGGAAAATGTTGCCTGTGTTATGGGGGCTTATTACCTAGATTAAGCAGAAGCTATGCATAAATAAATATAATTACTTGGAATATAGTATATTTACCCAGATAAAGGAAGGAGATAATCTAGAGCAGTAGGGTTGTTATTTGATTGAGAGGACAGATAGTTACTAAGATTAAGGAGACGGGGATGAAAAGAGAATTATGGAAGGAGAAATACAACAGAGAAGTAGAAAAATTACTCAAATTTGGAAAATAGTTGCCTAAATCTGAATAATGGTCCCTAAGAAAACATATGCATTCGTGTACTCTTCTTATTCCTTGTGAGTCTCTGACAGGCGCAATTTTAATACTTATTTAAAAATATTATCATACAACATATGGGGAGTAATCAATATATATGGTATTTGATTTATTTAATAATTATTGTTTATTGTCAATATTTTATACTTTTTAAAGCATTTTGCAATTACAATGAAAAAATATATATGTTGAATTGGATTGTTCCAATGATAACAAGACACATCGTCTACATTTTCAGAGGGATGATAAGAGAAGCACTTGGAAGATGCTATAATACTTTGTTTGAAGGGTTGGAGAAGCAGAGGGAGTATGAGCCTGAGTTCGTAAACTAGACAGACATCTCTTCTTAGAGCCAGTCTTAGAATCATCTCTATCTCCATTAGGGAAGACTTGGGGGGTCAGTACAATGAAGAACTCCACTGGAAAAGTGGCAAGACCCCTAAAATTACAAGGAAGAAACAGGGAACTTGGAACTGTCTTGACCAGGGAAACCCAAACGAAGATGTAAGGATAATAATCAGAGTTATACAAGGCCAGCTAGGTGGTGGTGGTGAAGGTGGCTGGATCCTACATGCCCAACTGCACGGTTCAAGTCCCAGACAGGTGGTTTAAAAGACACTATGGGCACATGTGCATGCGTGTCCAAAATCCTGAAAGGAGAATGAAGGAGAAGGAGTTGTAGTGTGGCCATCACCCCGGAGGTGGGGGCGGTGATTAATTTCTCTCTCTCTCTCTCTCCAGTGAGTGCACATGCCCTATAACAAAACTGAAATAATAATAATCACCATCATCAGAGCAATACAAATATATACAAAATGCTTTCACAAAATTAGTGTCCTATAAATTAAATTTTTAATCCTATTCTTATAGATGCGAAAAATGAATGCTCAGAGAAGTTCTGTGACTTGTCCAAGGTTGCCCAGCTGCTAAGGCCAGGATTTGCCAACTCTGGTTTCAAGTCTGGAGGGTGGAGAAAAAGCTAGGTGTGGCAATAGGAATCAACTTGCCCAGTCTTCCGTGTCCATCCATTTTCTTATCATTTTCATAAATAAGCCTCTTTGTTCTCTCTCTGAACTTTTGCATCCACTTCTTGTATCTGTCGTTGTCTCCAGTCTCCCTATCACTCCCCTTTCAACCTATGTTTGCTGGATCTCTACGCATATCATATCCTGTTTTGTCTTACAAAAAAATAGAAGACCTGGTTTTGCCTTCAACGAGGTGCAATGACACAAACTCTTCCTCTTCCTCTGCATCTCGTCCCCCCCACCCCCTCGTCACACTGGAACATCTCTGTCTAGACCAAGCTTCTGGACTATGGCGACGCAGTAAGAAATCGGAGGAAGGGGAGCATCAGGTTGCATTCCCCGCCCAGAACCACTAGGGGCCACCCTCCTCCGCGCAGAGGCGCCGGCCAACGCAGCCTGACTCTGTTGCCGGTGCGCGCCCTCCGCTGATTGGTGGCACCGCAGAGAAGTCGCGCTGTGATTTTAGGGGGTGGGCTTGGTAGAGTGGGCTCGACCGGTCCTGAGGGCTGTAGCTGGTACCGAGCCGGGGCAGCTTCAGAAAGAGGCCCTTCGGAGAGGCCTCAATGTCAGCGTAGGGAGAGTGAGGCGGGGAAGGCGGGGGCGGGCAAAGGCTAGAGGAGTCGGGATGGGAGGGCGGCGTTCGTGACCCCGAGCTGTGTTAGGAGAGGACAGAGGAGGGGGTCCGCGAGAGGGTCTGCGTGATGGAGGGAGTGCTGTCAGCCGGGGAGCGGGTCGGGGTGGTCGGGACCTGCGCGGGCAGGGAGGGAGCGGGGTCTCCCGGGGAGAGGGTCAGCCTCCGGAGCCCACGGCTGCGGAGAGGTGAGCCTCTGGCGGGCTAGAGCGAGGAAGGCTGGGTTGCGGGCAGTCCTTGTGGGGGCACTGAGGCTCGGGAGGAAGATGTCACCGATGCGGGGGCACGTAGGAGGGTCTGAAGAACTGCTTAATGCTGGGCAAGCTGTGAGTGGGAGATTAGGTGAGTTAATTGGATTAGTTGACCACCGACGGAGTTGGGGGTGGCGGCAGAGCAGCAGTGTTAGGAGTGGTTAGGGGTGTCGAGGGCCTCATAGCATTTGGGGGAAAGGCATCTTGAGTGAGTTGACTCTGAGAACAGGTCAGCAGCACAGCTGATCAGTGTCAGCATAAAGGGTATGTGTGAAGGATGAAAAACTGTGCTCCAAAGGAAGTGAGGGGTCCACTGGTGAACAGAGGAAGCAGATAGTTTGCTGGCCTCAGGACCTTTTCTGTGCTGGAAGTATTCCTGCCTAGAATTTGTATTGATGTTTCCCCTTCTCCACTCTTGGATCCATCCCTCCATCAACTGCCCAGTTATTAGGAATCTGAGGACTCTGCAAGCAGCCCTAAATTCCAAGGGATAAAGAAGTTACACAGTTTACTCTCCTTTTCCCCTCTTCTCCAGATCAGATTTAACATATATGTTCCTGAAAAGATTGTCCACCTGTCACTCCCTTCCCCTTGCCTTACTTCCTTGTCTCTTTCTTCCCTCTTCTTCATATCAATTCAGGCCGCAGTAAGACTGCCCTTTAGCCCAGTGTAGAG
The DNA here is from genome assembly GCF_000334495.1 of Tupaia belangeri chinensis. Classification (NCBI taxonomy): domain Eukaryota; kingdom Metazoa; phylum Chordata; class Mammalia; order Scandentia; family Tupaiidae; genus Tupaia; species Tupaia belangeri. The sequence continues at coordinate 240,657 of NW_006200910.1, read as the reverse complement.
TCTGAAGTGTTCTTTCACAACACACATTTGAAGGAGAGGAGAAAGGCAAAAAAGAGCATAGGAAATGAAAGTGTTCTGGGCACACCACATGAAACCTCAGCTTCTCCCAGAGGTACATCTAAATAAATCCTGGCTTATTTCATAGCTATTTCTGTTACGCTTCTATTTTCACTTTGTTAACTATGAATTAGACCTTTTTTCTGTCTTTAGCCCTATATTTGTGAACAGTCTCTTCTTCCCTATTCTATTACTCACCATCCCCCATTACAGAGTTGTGATAGAATTTTAAGAATAGGACTTGTAGAAAACCAGGAAGGACTTAGTGGAAGAAAGGGCAAAGGATAGGAATTTTTATTTTTTATTTATTTTTTCTTTTTATTATTATTATTATTTTTTTTGGAGAGGTTTTTGCTATAGGGCGCGTGCGCTCGCCAGACAGACAGAGAGAGACAGAGAGACAGAAAGCGAGAAATCACCCCCCAGGGGGGATGGTCACGCCGTAATCCCTTCTCCATTCTCCTCTCGGGATCTTGGGCACGCACGCACACGCGCCCAGCGTGAGTTTTAAGCCACCCGGTCCGGGACGCGAACCGCAGTCAACTACGTGGGAGTCCAACGACATAGTCATTACGCTAACTGCTGGTTCCCAGGAATTTTTATTTTTTTAAAAAGATATTTGTTTCTTTAATTTTGTTTACTCATTGATTTATTTTGACGTCAGAGAGAGAGAAAGAAGGTGAGAAAGCAAGCTACCAGATCTAGGACTTGAACCATGGTCAGCCTTGTGGGAGTATCTAGCACCTTAGCCACCACACCAACCACTGGTCCCCAGAGGATAGGAGTCTTGAACAAGAGAGGAAGCTCCTGCTTCAGAGAAAGTATGGAGTGTCTCTAATTGCTTAAGTCACAGAGACCTTGGAAATGCCACAAGTCTTGAAAATTGAGTCAGGTCACTAAAAAGGAGTTCAGAGAACTAGCCTCCTAGCGAAGAGGGGGAGTATGTGCAGGAGACTTGTGATTAAACAGCTGAAAATGTCAACTGAGGAATGTTGTGCCCCCCATAGTGGCTGAGCAATAGAGACAGCAGATCATGAAACCTGAAAGGTCACAGTCTGTATAAAGGCCAGCTATCAATTTCTAGTCAACGCTGCAAACCCTAGCTGTAATGGAGGCGTTTACAATAAAAATAGAGAAAGTAATTATGGAAGACTATTGAAAAAGACTACATTAATTCCTTTGCTTGAAGAGTTTCTGGCTTTCATTAGAGTCATCCGTCAGTGTTTCTGAGAACTTTTGGAGACCATGGAAAATTGCTGATGTGTGACTCAATTTTATTTTTGGAAAATAACAACAGATACTTGCATCCCTACAATTCACTATTAACAGATGTTAACCTTTTATGTACTCACTTCAGATCTTTATAAAAATGGAAATAAACATTATAAATCAGGTTATAATTACCATTTTAATCTACCTCAGTTCTGTTCTCCTTTCTCCTCGAAGGTAACCACTATCATGAATTTGATGTCTTTCTTTCCAGCCTTTGATTTTATGCTTCTACTAATGATATATGCAGTTTTCAGCTATATGTAATATTATTTATTTATACAAATGGAAATGTGCAACATGGATATTTCTGTAGATTGCATTAGGAAACTGTCCATTTGTTACATATAGCTTTGATTCATTGTTTAAATTACTTTTAGTCTACCATTTCTATATGTTACATTGTATTTATTTTTCTATTTGTGAGTTGTTTTCAGTTATCCTTTTTACCAACAGTGAGGTGGGTTAAGAATATCCTTACTCATGTCTTCTTAGGTAGGAGAGTTTCTCTGTAACAGGGTTTCTCCATCTTGTCATTTGGTCTAGATTTTTGTTCTGGGAGGATATCCTATGCATTTTAGGATAGTTAGCAGCATTTTTTTAAGAGAGATTTTTGTTATAGGGTGCATGCATTTGCCAGAAAGAGAGAGACAGACAGTGAGAAATCACCCCCCAGAGGGGATGGCCACACCACAGTCCCTTCTCCTCCATTCTCCTCTTGGGATTTTGGGCACGCACATGCACCCAGCCTGAGTTTTAAGTTGCTGGGTCCAGGACTTGAACTGCGGCTGTGTGGGAGAACAGCCACGTAACTGTTACGCCATCTGCTGGTTCTCCTTAGCAGCATTTCTAACCTCTTACGCCAATAGCACTTTCCAGTTATGACAACCGAAAACATCTCTGGCCAAATGTTTCCTGTGCAGCAAAGTTATAGCTGGTTGAGAACCACTACTCTGGGTATATTTATGCAGAAATGGAACTGGCAGGTCATTTTTCCTCAAGTCTTAAGATGGTGTTACTGAAATGGCTTTGGGCAGGATTATTTTTCCCCCCACTGTGGCTCCTTTGGCCTAGACCAGCACTGGTAGGGAGTATCACAGTAGAGAGAAGCCATTTCAGTTTGAGAATGGGTTGGAAGTTGCTATATAGTTGCCTGTATCAGCCTTTCAGTCAGCACTAGACCTCTCTCCTTGAACAGATTTTCTGGATTTGGACATCTCTGTCTTTTAAGATAGAGTGGGCGAAGGTGAGAGAGGGACATAGGGGGATTTTAATGTTCTGATATAATGCTTTTAACGTTGAGTACCTTCAATAAATATTTTTTGAGTTAATTCTTGGTGGGAATGATGATGGGGTTTAAGGGCAAAGGCAACTGAGCTCTCTTGTTCCTCTGCCCTTAAATTAAACCCTGGAGCTCAGCACTACTGTGGGGAGGTGGAGAAGGGCAATTGTGGAATGAATCCAAAATCTGAAGTGTCGCTCTAACCCTCTCTCCTGGTAGGAATCAACAGTAGCCTTCCCCAAGGACCTGCCTTTCCCTTGTGCTGCTTGGAGCTCATGTTGTTTCCTGATGGCAGAATCAGGGACATGCCAGCACTGTAAGGGTTAATTTCCTGACCCTTTTCCCTATTTGTTGGTGGGGGGAGAGGGTGAAGAGGGAAGAAAAAGGAGTCCCTGCCTTTTTGAATGAGTCTTTAGTCATTTCATGTCACAGGCCACATGCCTTTTTTGTTTGTTTATCCTACTCCCTATAGCTTTGTTTCCTGTTTCTCCTAGTACCCTAGTAATACCCTCATTTCTCATTCCCCATCCCATCCCCACCCACTGGTTTAGATTCTGAACTGATGAGGTACCTTCTCTGCAGAGCGGGATGAGTGGGTGCTCCGGCGGGGATGTGGTCATTGATGGCCAGTGAGGGTGAGAGCACTACAGCCCACTTCTTCCTCGGAGCTGGAGATGAGGGGCTGGGCACCCGTGGAATAGGCATGAGGACAGAAGAGAGTGACAACGAGCTCCTTGAGGACGAGGAGGATGAAGTGGTAAGATTAGGGGAAATGATGTAACTTGGCATTGGGGTTCCTATCATACAGAGCTCGATTCCATTGGGTGAATAACACTTCTCTGTTTTTTTCCAAATGCATCAACTCCTGGTCATAAACAGGTCCTTTCCTAGTTTAAGGGAGGGACAATGGAGATTGGTTAGATTGCCTTTTTTTTTTTTTTTAAGAGATTTTTTTGGCTATAGGGCGCATGCACTTGCCAGAGAGAGAGAGACAGAAAACAAGAAACGAACCCCCTGGGGGAGGAGTGGCCATGCCACAATCCCTTCCCCTCCATTCTCCTCTCAGGATCTTGGGCACGCACACACATGCACCCAGTGTGAGGTTTAAGCCACCGGGTCCAGGACTCGAGCCATGGTTGACTACGTGAGAGTTCAGAGACATAGCTATTACACCATCTGCTGATCCCTAGACTGTGTTGGCAAGAAACTCTGTGCCCTAAGGAGATGAGGCAGTGTTCCCTGGTGGGGATGATGTAGGGGAAGCTCCTGAGTTCCTAATAGCACTTACTCTCTGTAGCCTCCTGAGCCTCAAATCATTGTTGGCATCTGTGCCATGACCAAGAAGTCCAAGTCCAAACCAATGACCCAGATCCTAGAGCGACTCTGCCGGTTTGACTACCTGACTGTTATCATCCTGGGAGAAGACGTGATCCTCAACGAACCTGTAGAAAACTGGCCATCTTGCCACTGCCTCATCTCGTTCCACTCCAAAGGTTAGGGTCTGGGAAGGGAACTAGGAAAGAATGGTGGTGAGAATGCTAAATTCGGAAATGGTTTTTACTGTCTTATTTCCTTAGTAAAAAGGTCATCAGATCTGACACCCAAGAGAACAGTCCAAAGGGGTTTGCTCTCCCCAGATCTTGAAGGAGTTGTTAAAGTAGTTTAAGTCCCATATATATGTACTTTTTCATTGCGAGAGGGTGCGTGTACTTTCCAGAGAGAAAAGGAGGAGGGAGGATGCACCCCTAATGGGGCAAGGCGTGCTGCATTCCCTTCTCCACTTCTCCATCCCATCAGGGCCTTGGGCACACACACACGCATGATGTACTCCTCAAGCTGCCAGGGCCAGGACTCAAACCACGGTCAGCCATGTGGGATCTGACACCCCTAACTACCAATCTATGGAGCTGGCCCTATGGCCCACAGTCTAAGCTCAGCTCTAAAGCTCTTAGAATCTCTTACAGAATTAGGTCTCGAAAAGGAACCCCCACCGAGAATGATTCATATTTTTACTTTTTTCCTGATGACTATCCTAGACTTGGGAAGCTGGGCAGAAAGAGAGTGATGGGTTGGGTGGGTAGGGTTGCTCAGCGGCAGCTAGCCATCCCTTTATCTTTCTTGCTGTTCTCTCACTCTGTCTCTTTGTTTCCTTTCTTCGTTCCAGGCTTTCCTCTGGACAAAGCTGTTGCTTACTCCAAACTTCGAAACCCCTTTCTTATCAATGATCTGGCCATGCAGTATTACATCCAAGATAGGTATATCTTTCTGTTGACCTGAGAGGTGGGTGGCTGTGAGATCATGCCCATTTAGGAAACTCACTCTGGGAGGGGCGGATGCAAATAACCATGCTTAGTTTTTGTACCATATCCTACTGAGTTCTGTGCCCTGGTGTCTTCCAATTCCTGTGCAAATGAAATCCCCAGTCTCTTCCCTTAGTCATTACGTCATTACCACCTCCACCTCTCCCAGCTAATTTATTCGGGGGTGACAGGAGGGAGGTGTACCGGATCCTGCAGGAGGAGGGTATCGATCTGCCTCGATATGCTGTGCTCAACCGTGACCCTGCCCGGCCTGAAGGTGAGTTACTGACCCTACCCAGTCCTGCCCTAGCTTGCTTCCTGTGACTTAGCCCAGCTCTTTATCCACCAGGTGTCTCCTACATGCCACTCTAGTGGGGCTTTGCTTACTGGGTTGTGGGGAGGGTTAGAGCCATGGGTCTTTGGACAGAGCGTTGGGACTTATACATACAATAATAGATGTTATCATATCTATTACTAAGATAAGGTCATAAAAATCTGAGCGTTTCTGAGATCAAAACTTGGGAAAATGGAATTTGGAAATATTCTACAACCTTAGACCCTAGGAATGACCACACACCCACCTTTCAGAGTGCAACCTGGTAGAAGGAGAAGACCAGGTGGAGGTCAATGGCGCTGTCTTTCCCAAGCCCTTTGTGGAGAAGCCAGTGAGTGCAGAGGACCACAACGTTTACATCTACTACCCCAGCTCGGCTGGAGGAGGAAGCCAGCGCCTCTTCCGGAAGGTGGGGAAGGCATCTGAGCATCTGGGGAGTCAGAGTGGTAGAAAACCAAGGATGAGCTTATAGGGAAGGAAGCTGGTAGATTTGGGGACATGGTGGAAGATTGAGAGATTTGTTTTCTTCTTTTCCTCTTGAAGATTGGCAGTCGAAGCAGCGTTTACTCTCCTGAGAGCAGCGTCCGAAAAACAGGATCGTACATCTATGAGGAGTTTATGCCAACAGACGGCACGGATGTCAAGGTTATGGTGGATACAGGGATCTGAGTGATACAAATGTCTAGATGGGAGTAGGGTGATTGGGAGGCAGGTGGAAGTGTACGGAGGAGGTGTACTCGGAAATGAAGTGTGGATGTGATTGGCTTTCATATTTCGGTGAAGATAACAAGTGTGGGGTGTAGACGTTCACATTTTCCCTATCAGAGCGAGAACAAGGGTTACGTGCAGAATGGTAGGTTATTTTTTTAATAAGGACCAGATGACAATGCTGAGTCCTGTTGAAAAACCTTCAGTAGGGCTCAGTAAGAAGAATGTTGTCTCCTTACTCTTAGTGCCTGGGGTTTGTTTGTCTTGTTGTTTTTGCTTTAAAAACTGAAATTAGCGCACAGACCCAGCACTCATGTTGTCTTCTCGTATACAGGGTGAGCAGTGGGCATACTCAGTGATGCTATGTACCCGCAGGTGTATACAGTGGGGCCAGATTATGCCCATGCCGAAGCTAGAAAATCTCCAGCTTTGGATGGGAAGGTCGAACGAGACAGTGAGGGGAAAGAGATTCGATATCCAGTCATGCTGACTGCCATGGAAAAGCTGGTGGCCAGGAAAGTCTGCGTGGCGTTTAAGGTAGAGGAAGTTCCATGAGCTGTGGGAAACACAGAAGCGGGGCTAGGAAGGAAGACCGGCTCTCTCGTTCTCATCTTACCTCTTTCCTCCGCAGCAAACAGTCTGTGGCTTTGACCTTCTTCGTGCCAATGGTCACTCCTTTGTGTGTGATGTCAATGGCTTCAGCTTTGTCAAGAACTCCATGAAATACTATGATGACTGTGCCAAGATTCTGGGGTAAGAGACACAGTGGTGTGGACTGGGAGACAGGCTTAGAGAAGAGGGTTCTAAGGCTTCTGCTTTATTTTAAGTGTTACAAAAATGATTTCAAAGTGAAAAAGGAAAAGAAGGAAAAAGGTTTCTCACCCTCCTTGCCTTCCCAACACTGCATTCCCCAGAAATAATTACTATTAACAGTTTTAGACATAGCAGTCTGTCTTTTTTCTACTATGTACAAACTGTATTTTTTAAATAATTATTTTTAATTTTATTTGTTGTCATTATTTTATTTTTAATTTTTTTTTTTGAAGCTGACTAGAGAGAGACAGAAAGAGAGAAGGAACGTGAGAAAGCAAGCTACCAGATCTGGGACTTGAACTGTGGTCAGCCATGTGGGAGTCTAGCTGCCTTAAATACCACGCTTCCTGCCAGCCCCAAACCTTTTTTTTTTTTTTTTTTTTCCTAAAAGATGGTCACATTATAATACTGTTCTGCAACTAGACTTTAAGAAAAAATTATCACATAACATTTAAGCCATTCAAAAATGTGTAAGGGATCTAGTCACAGTGGCATAAGCAGAATCGCCGCTGTGTGAGGCTGAGGTCACACGGAGGCTGGGTTTCATTCCTGGCCTGACTTAAACAGGCTGGGCACAGTAATGTGTGCCTGTTATCCTGGCCGCCTAAGAGGCTGAGACAGGAAGCATCATGATGTGGTATGACCCTGTCAGGAAAACTCTTTCTTTTTCCATGCACTCTCTCTGTCATTTAACTTTTAATTAAATAAGTTTATTTAAAATAAATAACACACACAATGATAAATATGGTGAACATCCACCTCTTTACCTCATCGTTTAAGAGATAAAGTGGCATGGTGGTTAGGGCAGCTGGATCCCACATGGCCGATTGAGCAGTTTGAATCCCAGACCCCAACAACCTGAAAAATATGCCAGGCACATATGAGTATGTGCCCAAAATCCTGAGAGGAGAGTGGATTATAGCATGGCCCTTCCTCCCGGGGAGTGCTTTCTCATTTTCCCTGTCTCTCTCTCTCTGTCTCCAACAAGCACATATACCCTATAGCAAATTTAAAAAGAGAGAAAGAGGGACCAGCAGTTACCGTAATGGCTATGTCGCTGGATTCCCATGTAGTCGACTGCGGTTCGCATCCTGGACCCAGTGGCTTGGAAATCACGCCAAGTGCATGTGTGTGCATGCCCAAGATCCCGAGAGGAGAATGGAGGAGAAGGGATTGGGGTGTGGCTATCCCCCCCGGGGGGGGATTTCTCGCTTTCTATCTCTCTGTCTCTCTCAGTCTGTCTGGCGAGCGCATGTGTCCTATAGCAAAAACCTCTCCAAAAAAAAAGAGAGATAAAGAAAATGTTAAGACTATAGTTGAAGCCCTTATATACTCCTCCTGGGTTACGCAAAAACCTCTCCAAAAAAAAAGAAAAAAAGTGAGAAAGAAAATGTTAAGACTATAGTTGAAATCCCTATATACTCCTCCTGGGTTACAACCCCTTCCCCTCACCTAGAAGGAACCACAATACTTAATTTGGTGTTTGTAATTTCCACATATTACTTATATTTTTTCTATATATATGGGAGTATTGTTTGCTTGTTTTTAGATTTAATACTAACATATTCATCTGCAGCTTGCTTATTTTTTTAACCTTCATTCATATTAGTAGCTCTGGTTTATTCATTTTCACACAGCTTCTTCATGTTTCTCTTAGGAACACCATAATGCGGGAACTTGCCCCACAGTTCCAGATTCCATGGTCCATCCCCACAGAGGCTGAGGACATTCCCATTGTCCCTACCACGTCTGGCACTATGTAAGCAAAAGTAAAACCTCTGGGGAAACCCACTTAAGACACGTAGGACTCCTTAAGTTAGACCAGTGGTCACTTTCTGACCCTGCACTGTCTGACTGATGGAGCCTGGGCAGCTTCTAGGTTATCTTCTTCACTTAGATTCCTAGTCTTGGATCGCTTTTATTCCTTTCTTTGATATGCCAAGTAGGATGTGATGACAGGAAGTGGATTATGGGTGAGGGGCTGGGGAGGACTGATGGAGCCTGGGCAGCTTCTAGGTTATCTTCTTCACTTAGATTCCTAGTCTTGGATCGCTTTTATTCCTTTCTTTGATATGCCAAGTAGGATGTGATGACAGGAAGGTGGGGTATGGGTGAGGAGCTGGGGAGAGGCTCTGATAACATTCCAATTTTAGGATGGAACTTCGTTGTGTCATTGCAATTATCCGTCACGGGGATCGTACCCCCAAGCAGAAGATGAAGATGGAGGTGACACATCCAAGGTAAGAAGAGTGTCCTAATTTAGAGAAAAAGCTTTTGGCCCTCTCTCTCTCTCTCTCTCTTTTTCTGAAGGCATGTACACTTGCCCGAAAGAGGGAGCGAGAGGACAAAGCACCCTCCAGTGGAGTGTGATCATACTGCAGTCCCTTCTCCATTTCCCCATTCTGTCAGGATTTTGGCCATGTACATAAATGTACCAGCATTCTTTTTAAGTCACCAGGGCTTGGATTTGAACCACACAGTCAGCCATGTAGTATCCAGCTGCCATGACCACTAGGGCACTGAACTGACTTCAGCCCTATTTTAGTGACTTGGTGGTTACGGGAGCTGAATCCCACCCGGCCAACTGTGCAGTTGGAATCTTGGCTCCAGAAGCTTAGACAAAACATCAGGTTCATGTGCATGCATACCCCAAATTCCAATAGGATGGAGAATGGAGGAGAAGGGATTGTGGCATGACCACACCCTGCTGGGGGGTGCTTCTTCCTCTCTCTCTCTGGTAAGTGTGTGCACCCTCTGGCAAAAATAAGGGGGAACAATACATTTTTATAAGGGAGAGTGGGTTGGGGCAGCTCCCAGAAGCTTTGGCATTGGACCTCACATCAAAGCTTCTCCTTGCTTCTTCAGGTTTTTCACTCTATTTGAAAAACATGGTGGCTACAAGACAGGAAAATTAAAACTCAAACGACCTGAGCAGCTCCAGGTAAAGTAGTGAATCTGGCCAGAAGGCATAGTGCTGTGAGAAGAAGGGTTTAGAACTGGGGCCTTGATGGAAGGGTAACTGGCTAGGACTTGGCCTCATGCATGGGTACCCCGTTATTTCCCTAGGAGGTGCTGGACATCACAAGGCTGTTGTTGGCTGAACTGGAGAAAGAACCAGGTGGTGAGATCGAGGAGAAGACTGGGAAATTAGAGCAGCTGAAGTCTGTGCTGGAGATGTGAGAAAGGGGATAGCAAAGGGGAGTTAATAACTGAGAATCGAGAGGCTGGGGCAGAAAGTAAACTGTGACTTTATCCCACAGGTATGGTCACTTCTCAGGTATTAATCGAAAGGTGCAATTGACTTACTACCCTCATGGTGTAAAAGCTTCTAATGAGGGGCAAGGTAAGATATAATTTTCTCTTCCCAAATCTCCTGTCCTTCAATCTCTACCCCAAATTACCTTTCTGGTCTTTTTAGAAGACCTAGTGTTTAGATATGCCCACTGTTTTCCTCAACCCAAACCGGTTCACTGCCCCTTATTCCTGCAGATCCACAGAGGGAGGCTCTGGCCCCATCTCTGCTGCTGGTACTGAAGTGGGGGGGAGAGCTGACTCCTGCTGGCCGGGTGCAGGCTGAGGAGCTGGGGCGAGCTTTCCGCTGCATGTACCCTGGAGGACAGGGTGAGTGCTGGGGGTGAATACCTAGCGGGGCTGGGATAAGACGATTAGAGAACAAGCTGGGGGAAATGAGGCAAAGGGGAAGCTGGAGGGGAAGTGAGCATTCTCTCTTGCATGTGAGTGTTACCAGCTGCTCATTCCTGGTCTTCCCTTCGTCCCAGGTGACTATGCCGGCTTCCCTGGTTGTGGGCTGCTTCGTCTCCACAGCACTTTCCGCCATGATCTCAAGATCTATGCCTCTGACGAGGGCCGTGTCCAGATGACTGCTGCCGCCTTTGCCAAGGTGCATAGTAAATTTCCTCCACAGGCCCAGCTTCCCCTAGGTAGAGAAGCAGAGAAGTTCTTGGGAAATCTCAGGGTGTTTATATGTCAGCTCAGAGAAGTTTCTGCTTGTGTCTGACACCATTCTGTACTCCTTAGGATAAGTAGTGGGAGTTAGGCCCCGTGACCTATACCCCACCCCTTCAAGCCAGCTTTGTTTGCTCTCTGGGACCATCTAGGCCTAAAGAATGGGCCTGAAAGGGAAACTAATAGATCTTGTGCTTCCCTCTCCAGGGCCTTCTGGCTCTAGAAGGAGAGCTGACACCCATTTTGGTACAAATGGTGAAGAGCGCCAACATGAATGGGCTCCTGGACAGTGACGGTGATTCCCTGAGTAGCTGCCAGCACCGGGTGAAGGCTCGGCTGCACCATATTTTGCAGCAAGATGCGCCCTTTGGCCCTGAGGACTATGACCAGGTAAGGCTGTCCCTTTCTCTGGGCCCCTAATACCCTGGGCCCCAAATTCCTAGGATTCTAAATAGAGTGATCAATAATAATAGTGCTTATTACACACCAAGGACTGTTTTAGGCCTCTTACGTTATCTCATTTAATCCTCATAGCAACCCTTCGAGATAAATATAGGTCTATAATCTCCTAACCATAATTTTTTTTTGAGAGTTTTTTTCGCTATAGGGCGCATGCGCTTGCCAGACAGACAGAGACAGAGAGACAGAAATCGAGAAATCACCCCCCAGGGGGGGATGGTCACACCGTAATCCCTTCTCCTCCATTCTCCTCTCGGGATCTTGGGCACGTACGCACACACGCCCGGTGTGAGTTCTAAGCCACCGGGTCTGGGACGCGAACCACAGTCTACTACATGGGAGTCCAGCAACATAGCCATTACGCTAACTGCTTTTTCCCCCCTAACCATAATTTTAAAAGTTAAAGAGTTTTTTTTCTGAGTTTTACTTATTTGTGACTTTAATTAGTGAAAGGGACAGAGAAAGAGAAAGAGAGACAGCTCCCCAACAGTTTCTTGGCACCGCAATCCACCCTCAGCCTCAGCCAGCCCTGAATCATGGACACATGCCTCAAAGAGCATTGTGTTTTACCACTTCGCTACCATCTGTAACCTGAAAAGATTTTTGTAAGTTTGGCATCAAGACTTATTTGGCAGCCAAACCTGGCATGAACTGTCTTAAGACTATTTATAACTCTTATTTATCCCACTATAGTGTAAATAGTCATGTATTTTGCTGCAAAAATATTACTGTGTTATTCCCTAGGCCCTGCTGAAGTATTAAATAACACCTGGAACGTACACTATATTATCTTGTAAAGTCCCCCAAATTCTCAGTTCCTAAATACAGCGGATTCCAGGATTTTGAATAAATGCATGTTTCAGCTATCTATTGCTATATGAAAAATTACTCCAAAACTTAGTAACTTAAAACAACCATTTTACTATCTTTCACAGTTCTGGGCTCAGTTCTTGCTTGGGGTCTCTCCTGATGTTGACTGGGGCTGGAAGCTCTGGGAGTTTGGGTGGGACTCTTAGATGGCTGGCTCTCTCTCTCTCCTTCTTCATGCCCTCCCTGTAATCTCAGAGCTGCTCCTCTCCACATGTATATATTTTTTTCTTTCACGTGATATTTAGCATGGTAGCTGCATTTATTAAATGGTAGTGTAAGATTCCTCAAAAGTAGATGCTTCCAAGTTTTTTTAAAGTGTCAGTGTAGATGGGGGCCAGCAGGTGGTGTGGTGGTTAGGACTGCTGGACTCCCACACGTCTGACCACAGTTCGAGTCCCGGACCTGGCAGCTTGCTTGCTCACTTTCCTTCTCTCTTTCTGTCTCTCTCTGGTCAACTTCAGTAAAATAAAATGACAATGAATAAAATTAAATAAAATAACTCTTAAAAAAATAAAATGTCGGGGGCTGGCAGGTGGTGTGGTGATTAAGGCGGCTGGACTCCCACATAGTTGATGTGATTCAAGTCCTGGACCTGGCAGCTTGCTTTCTCACTTTCCTTCTCTCTCTCTGTCTCTCTCTGGTAAATTTTAGAAGAAAATTTAAAAATGAAATAATGACAATAAATAAGAAGAAAATAATTCTTGAAAAAAAAATGTCAGTATAGAGTGAACACTTTATAACTGTTGTTTTTCTATTGGTTAAGCATTTACAGGGGTAGGCCAGATGCAAGGGAAGAGAGAGAAAGAATTAATGTTTATCTTTAACCCGCCATAAGAACTGTGGACCTGTACTTCTTTTCTCTCATTTTACAGATGAGGAAACCTAGCTCAGAAGAATTTAAGCAACTTTTCTAAGTTAGTGTGAACCAAAGGAATCTTAACTGCAGATCCCAAGTTGTAACTACTCTGGTATACTGCTTCAGATACTAACCACATGGACGCCATTACCCAGCACAATTGTCCTTGTTCTCTTGTATTCAGGCAGTGCTTTTCCATTCTCTCACTTTTTGATAGATTCTTTTTTAAAAAGTTTTTTTTGTTGTTGTTGAGAGATTTTTGCTATAGGATGCATGTGCTCACTAGAAAGATAGAGACAGAGAGACAGAAAGTGAGAAATCGCCCCTC
>NW_006200910.1:206738-227392 GCF_000334495.1 Tupaia belangeri chinensis | reverse complement strand
GTGTGAAGGGGGGGGGGGGGGATGGCCATGCTACAATCCCCTCTCCTCCAATCTCCTCTCAGGATTTTGGGCACGCACGCACAGGCTCCCGGCTTGAGTTTCAAGCTGATGGGTCTGGGACTTGAACAGCAGTCCGCTACATGCGAATCCAGCAACATAACCATTATGCCATCTGCTGGTTCCTAAAAAAGTATTTTGTACAGCTGGTGCATTGTACTCCCACATGGCGGACTGCAGTTTGGGTCCCAGACCTGGTGGCTTGGATTCTCACTTTCCCGCTCTCTCTCTCTCTCTGGTCAAATTAAAATAATAAGAAGGGGACCAGCAGATGGCATAATAGCTACGTTGCTGGACTCCCATGTAGTTGACTGCAGTTCGAGTCCTGGACCTCTCATGTAGTTGACTGTGGTTCAAGTCCCAGACCCGGTGGCTTAAATTCACTCCGGGTGGTGTGCATGCATACCCAAGATCCCAAGAGGAGAATGGAAGAGAAGGGATTGTGGCATGGCCATCCCCTCTGGGGGGTGATTTCTCGCTTTCTATCTTTCTGTCTCTCTCTGTCTGGTGAGTGCATACGCCCTATAGCAAAAACCTCTCCAAAAAAAAAAAATTTTATTCTTTCTTTTTTTGTTGTTTTGTTTTGTTTTTGCTATGGGGTACTTGTATTTGCCAGAGAGAGGCAGAGAGAAAGTGAGAAATCACCACCCCCCGGGGGGAGGGGGAGAAGGGCCGTGCTACCATCCCTTCTCCTCTGCTTTCCTCTTCTGGAAGTTTGGGTATGCATGCACATGCTCCTGGCTTGATTTCCAAACCACTGGGTCCAGGAGTCAAACCATGCTGTCAGCCATTTGGGATCCAGTGCCTCAACCACCATGCCACCTGCTGGCCCAGAAGTATCTATTCTTTTAAATTGTGGTAGAATTTTAACATTTTTCCTTCTTTCTTTTTTTTAAATTTTTTTATGAGAGAGGTTTTTTGTTGTTGTTGTTGTCATTTTGTTTTGTTTTTAAGGTTTTTGCCATGGGGTACATGCGCCCACTGGGGGGAGAGAGAGATCATGAGAAGGAAAGTGAGAAACCACTCGTTTCCCCGAAGGGAGATGGCCACATTACAATCCCTTCTCCTCCATTTTTCTGGGATTTTGGGCACAAACACACAAATGCACCCAGTGTGATTGTTAAACTGCCAGATCTAGGACTCAAACTGTGGTCAGCGATGTAGGTATCCAGTGCCTTAACCACCGTTCCCCCTGAGAGATATATTTGACAGGGTCTTTCTTGGCTTTGATATGCTCTTCCCTATCCTCCCAGTTAACCAGGCTTGTAGATATATGCTGTCACCCCCAGGCTATTCAGGTTGGTCTGATATCCAAACTTGTGCCTTCCATGTGGCCCCAGTCTCATGCAGCAGCACCCTACTGCTATACCAGCATGGCTAGCATTTTTATGGAATTTAGGACATTCTCATTGTTGTGTAACCATTTCTGATCTTTTTTTTTTTTTTAAGTATTACTTTATTTTAACTTTATTTATTTATTTTATTTTGACCAGAGAGGGACAGAGTGAGAGAGAGAGAGAAGGAAAGTGAGAAAGCAAGCCACCAGGTCCAGGACTCAAACCATGGTTGGCCAAATTTTTTTATGAGAGAGGTTTTTTGTTGTTGTTGTTGTCATTTTGTTTTGTTTTTAAGGTTTTTGCCATGGGGTACATGCGCCCACTGGGGGGAGAGAGAGATCATGAGAAGGAAAGTGAGAAACCACTCGTTTCCCCGAAGGGAGATGGCCACATTACAATCCCTTCTCCTCCATTTTTCTGGGATTTTGGGCACAAACACACAAATGCACCCAGTGTGATTGTTAAACTGCCAGATCTAGGACTCAAACTGTGGTCAGCGATGTAGGTATCCAGTGCCTTAACCACCGTTCCCCCTGAGAGATATATTTGACAGGGTCTTTCTTGGCTTTGATATGCTCTTCCCTATCCTCCCAGTTAACCAGGCTTGTAGATATATGCTGTCACCCCCAGGCTATTCAGGTTGGTCTGATATCCAAACTTGTGCCTTCCATGTGGCCCCAGTCTCATGCAGCAGCACCCTACTGCTATACCAGCATGGCTAGCATTTTTATGGAATTTAGGACATTCTCATTGTTGTGTAACCATTTCTGATCTTTTTTTTTTTTTTAAGTATTACTTTATTTTAACTTTATTTATTTATTTTATTTTGACCAGAGAGGGACAGAGTGAGAGAGAGAGAGAAGGAAAGTGAGAAAGCAAGCCACCAGGTCCAGGACTCAAACCATGGTTGGCCATGTGGGAGTCCAGTACCCTTAACCACCGTGCTACCTGTCACCCCTCTAATAGGTTCTTAAATGAGCTAAATAGTTGAGCATATTGCTTATGGAATAGCATTTTCTGTGTTCTTCTCTGAGTAGAACTTGTTAAGGTGGGCAGGACATTTTCCCTTTATTTTCCAGTCCTTTGGAATATCAGATCCAAAGAAGCTAAGGCAACTTTCCCATTCTTCCTTGCTTCCTTTTGCTAGCAAGAATACAACTTGTGAGGACCTCGGTAGAGTTGTGCATTCTACCCACAGTCTTCTTTTTCCTTCCCATTCCTCCTTGACTGTGACTGTCCTGAAAGCTTGAATTAGATTCCAGTTCTGAAGTAGAATTTCTACTCTGATCTTAAGCATGTTTAGAGGAACATGATGGTGATATTGTTAATATCTACTCATGAAGCTATGCTATTAAGTTTAATATTTATTCCCTGGCCTTTTCCATGTGTATTTAGAGCCCTTGAGAAAAGAACTTAGGTCTGTTTTATTTTCTCTAGGCTCTTAAGACTTTTAGGATTGACCCCACCATGTGCTAGAGCAGTCCCCTCACTCGAAGACCCTAGATCTACTTCTATGCCCAGTAGCCTAAGATTGCTCATTGCAGTGAGCCTGCAATTAGATCTATATTGCAAACACTCTATCTATATAACAAGCTCACAGGAACCTGAGCAATTGACACTGAGTCAACCTATCAGGCTTTTCTTCTCTCTTAATCCCAATAGCTGGCTCCCACGGGAAGCACCTCCCTGATCAACTCTATGACTGTCATCCAGAATCCTGTGAAGGTCTGTGATCAGGTATTTGCCCTGATTGAAAACCTCACCTACCAGATCCGGGAACGGATGCAGGACCCCAAGTCTGTAGGTGGGTATGACTACTATGGCCTTTCCTTCAAAGTCTCAGGTATGGATGGGTTTCTCAGGGACTCCGTTGTTCTCTCCTAAATGCCTGAGACAAGGTGTCCTCATTTCTCAGAGTCTTCTGTTAGAGGTAAAATCTTTGGTCTGACTGCCCACTTTCTTTCAGACCTGCAACTCTACCACAGTGAGACGCTAGAGCTAATGCTACAGCGTTGGAGCAAGCTGGAGCGTGACTTCCGGCAGAAGAGTGGGCGGTATGATATTAGTAAAATCCCTGACATCTATGACTGTGTCAAGTATGATGTGCAGCACAATGGCAGTCTAGGACTTCAAGGCACAGCAGAGTTGCTTCGTCTCTCTAAGGCACTGGCCGATGTGGTCATCCCCCAGGTATGTCCCGCATAAGGGATCTAGGCTTGGGATAAGGGCACTGGGGACGAAAGGAGAGAAAAGGTGCCTAGCAGGGGCGATTTGGGAACTAGGGGAAGGAAACGTAGAGAAGGAATTAGCTGAGTTGCTGCAGTTCTCAGGTTCCACTCTGGCTCTGGGTAAGTACAGGAGGAGATAACCTGGAAACAGGGACTAATATAATAAACATGAAAGAAGCCCCAGACCTAAGACAAAGGTAGACATGATCTTGGGTCTAGGAGTTTGAGGCAAAAGAAAACAAGATTCATTGAGTTACTTATTCCTGGCCTATGGCCTCTAGGAGTACGGGATCAGTCGGGAGGAGAAACTGGAAATTGCTGTGGGCTTCTGTCTTCCACTGTTGCGGAAGATACTACTTGACCTGCAGAGAACCCACGAGGATGAGTCTGTCAACAAGCTGCATCCCCTGTGAGGGAGGGCTGGGAGGGGTGCTGGATGGAGGGAGGGGCATGTCAGGGAGCCCTGGGGGAATCAGGCTGGGGGACAAGAAATAGAAGGGATCCTGGGTTGGAAAGAAGTCTGAGATGGGAGGAGGGAGTTTGCAGAAGGGTGGGAAGAGGATCATCTGACCATGTGGTGATTTAGCTGTCATCTCAGGTACTCCCGAGGAGTGCTCTCCCCAGGCCGCCATGTTCGAACACGTCTCTATTTTACCAGTGAGAGCCACGTCCACTCTCTGCTGAGTGTCTTCCGTTATGGAGGACTTCTTGATGTAAGGGCCCTTTTTTTTTTCCTTAGCCTGTGAACATCTCTTCCCAATACTTTCTTCTTCATACTTCTTTTCACTGCAAGCTTTTCCCAGTCTGCTCAGTTCACTGACTCCCTTGTTCTTGGGCATTGGCTTTGTCTCATTTTGTGTTCGGTAGGAGACCCAAGATGCACAGTGGCAGCGAGCTTTGGCTTATCTTAGTGCCATCTCCGAGCTCAACTACATGACCCAAATTGTCATCATGCTTTATGAGGACAACACACGGGTGAGGAGCTAACAGGGTGGGATGTGGAGAGGGCCCTTTACTTTCTTTTATTTAACTTTATTTATTTATTTATTTAAATTTGACCAGAAAGGGACAAAGTTTGAGAATGAGAAAGAGAGAGGGAAAGTGAGAGAGCAAGCCGCCAGGTCTAGGACTTGAACCGCAGTCGGCCATGTGGTAGTCCAGTGCCTTTAACCACCATGCCACCTGCTGGACCCAAGGACCCCTTTCTTTCTATCTTTATTATTATTTTTAAAAATCTTTCTTATTCTTATAATTTGTAGAATCTAGCTAGGTATAGCTTCTAGGCACAGAATTACAAGAGCATCTAGGAGGTTCTACTGAAGCAGAATATGTGTTCTGGGATGATGTTGAGCCAGAGAGTAACCCAGAACACAGATCTGGTATTAGAGAGGGAATGGAATTTAGGGCAATGTTAAGTCCTGTCTCTCAGTCATGATTCTATATTTGACTCCACAAAGGTCTGTCTGCCTGTGTGTGTGTGTGTGTGTGTGTGTGTGTGTGTGTGTGTTTATATACATTTATACACATACACACATATATAAACTTTTTTTTAGTGGTCAGAGAGCATGTGCACTCCCTGAAGAGAGAAAGAAATAAGAAATAGAGAGTTAGAAAGCAACCCCCACGGGGGGATGGTCATGTCATGTCATGCCACAATCCTTTCTCTTCCATTCGCTCATAATTTGGAGCATGTGCACACACACACACACACACACACCTGCTGCTTTTATTTTTTCTTTATTTTTAGATTTTTGCCATAGGGCATGTGTGCTCACTGGAGAGAGACAGTGAGAGGGAAAATAAGAAATCACCCTAGGGGGATGGTCACACCACAATCCCTTTTCCATTCTTCTCCTGGAATTTTGGATTCACATGTATATGTACCCAACGTGATTTTTAAGCCACTGGGTCTGGGACTTGAACCGTGTTCAGTCATGTGGGAGTCCAGTGCCTTAACCACCATGCCACCTGTTGGCCCCAGTTGGTGTGTTTTTCATTTGCCAAGTCTGGGACTTGAAACACACAGTCAGGCATGTATGATCTAGCCACCCCAACCTTCACACCTTCTACTGGCCCCAAAGATATCTTTTAATGTGCTGCTGCATTCGCTGTAGCAAAGCTTAATTATAGTGGGAAATGGATGGGAAGGATTAAAGAACCAGAAGTCTGAAAGTCATATGGAGCAATGAATCACCAGTGGTGATGAGGTAAAGAGGATCCTGTAATAGACTATACTTAAAGGAAAGCTGCAGCAGATCAGCCCCAGAAGGGAGTAGGATACTGAAACCTCAACCCTGGAAGCGTGTATCCTTTCAAGTTCCTCACTGTTGCCCTGGCCTGGTCTCCACCACCATATCCAACTTCTCCAACTCCCCCTTTATTTGATGATGCCCACAGGATCCCTTGTCAGAGGAACGGTTCCATGTGGAGCTGCACTTCAGCCCTGGAGTGAAAGGTGTCGAGGAAGAAGGCAGTGCCCCAACTGGCTGTGGGTTCCGTCCAGCCTCTTCTGAGGTGGGTCAGAATAGTGGAACGTGGGACTGAAAGACTTAGGAAACAAGTAGTGGGAAGCAATACAGGGAGATTATAGAGTTGGAGAGCCTGGGTTTGGGAGGCTGGAGGCCATTGACGCCTCCCTTTTCTCTGCCTGTTACTCAACAGAACGAGGAGATGAAAACAGACCAGGGCAGCATAGAGAACCTGTGCCCAGGGAAGGCATCAGATGAGCCAGACCGAGCGTTGCAGACTTCACCCCAACCCACTGAAGGCCCTGGCCTCCCGAGGAGATCACCCCTCATTCGTAACAGAAAAGCTGGCTCCATGGAGGTAATGGGAGGGGCTTGGGAAAGAGGTGAAGGGGTGAAAGTGCTCATCGGATTGTGTTCATGTATCTTCTGAATCCCCCAATCCTATTGGAATGTGTGGACCTGGAGCAGAGCCCTCCTGTCCCTGATGGATGTGTTTTATTTAATTTCTCTTTCACAGCTGGCTCCCAATAGAGCTTCTTTAGAATGGTTGTTACTTCTGAGATTAAAGAGCTGCCAGTGACAGGTGTCTAAAAAAAAGGTTTTTTTAAGAAATGAGATTGAAGAGGAGGTCTCTGGATGATTTTGAAAAGGCAATTCTTTAAAAGGAAATAGAGTGAAAACAACAGCAGCAATCTCTGTCTGCTGCTTAGAAGCTGTGTGACCTGGCTAGGTAGCCAAACTTCTCTAAGCCTCAATTTTTTCTTTCAGTCTGTAAAATCTGGATAATATTCACCTTAGAGACATTCAATAAATAGTAATAATAATAAAATTGATACTAAAAATGAGGCCCTCTCCATCTCTTTGTTGCCTTGGGTGAACATCATAGCTCAGACAAGAGCCGACACCTGGTACTTCAAGTTCTTTAGGGTTATCTATGCTGTTGTTCCAGAAAGGGGATCAGTCTGGAGCTCTTCCTTTTTTTGATGAGGAGATTTATCTGCCTGGTCCTATGTTCTGTCATTCTTGGAGTTTTCCTTTACTTCTGGTTCTAGTTCTAAAATCTGTCCTTTGGTTTTTATTTTGGTCTTTTTACTAGAAAGATCGTTTTCTTCTTTGGACCAAAAATTCATTTTTGACACTGTGAATTATCCCTGTCTCAGGGGCTTGCACCACCTGATTTGAGTTTCCTCTGGTCTGATGACTCTATTTACTTGACTCTGTACCGGGTCTCTATCTTAGAGGAATTGGTTTTCCACTTATGGATATCTCTGAAGAATCTGTAACTAGCTTGCATAGATTAAGCCAGAGGTTTAACAGCCCCAATTTTAGAGAAAGGTGAGAAGACAAAGTACAGTCTCTTTTCTGGATTCATCATTTACTTGCTGATTATTTTAAGGTGAAATCGGCATTGTGAAAATGCAGTTTCTTTAAGTAGGTTGTGTATTTTCTCTTTGAGATGCAGGTGTAACTGGGTATCCATACTATGTAATGCCCTATAGATTCATGCAAAATAGATCAGATTGAAAGAATGACACATAATGTTCCACCAATAGATTGCTGCTCCATAGCTGAGTGTCTTCCCCATTCACACGGTCTGCTAGTCTCCCTGACGCCATTGTGTTTGACCCCTTTTTTTCCTTCTGGTTTAGACAGGCAGGAAATGTAGTCAAAGGAGAGGTCTCCATGTATCACCTCCTAAGACTTGATGAACTACCTTTTTCTTTCAGACCTATAGGAAGTTTCCTGTAATCACATTCCTTCCTTTCAGTTCTAGAGCTGCTTAGACCCTGGTTCATCCAGGATGGTGGTTGCCCAGATTATGCACCTCACCTTTGTAAGAAAATCTCTCTGCATCTTGGTCACACAGCCTTACATTATTTCTTCTTCTTGCTCTATAAATATAGGTATTGGACAGTTTTTATCAGCCATATCCTTCGCTCATCTCTTCTCCTTTTGTCATTCTGTATATATATAAACTGTTTTAGATGACAAAACTGGTGGCCTTCATAGCAACTGGGCCTCACTGGTTATCTTTTCCAGTTCTATAACTAGCTCGCCCTATGGGCACTGGGGCTTTTGGGAGCCTGGGAGCTAAAGGAGCCGTGACCGGCTTTCCACCCGGTCTGATTGCAGGTCATGAACATGCAGTGCACGGGGAACCTGGACCTGATCCCCTTGCGGGGACGGCGCCGCCGGAGGTCAGGAGACCTCCCCCGGCCTTCCCCAGCCATCGGCCTACAGCCCCGGGCTGTGTCCACCACTCACCTGGCGTCCTGCACACAGGTGTCCCTCCCTACCTCACTTGCCTTTCTTGCCTCTGTCTTTGCCTTTGGGAACTAGGGACTTAGAACTCTATCTAGATGGGATGTATATGTGTTGGGGGTTGTGTGATTGGGCCCTCATGGGCATTTTTAGAAATCTGTCTCAAGTGTCCAGGAGCAAGATAGTTGGAAGGGAAGCCTTCCTGGTTCATATAAGATACTGTATATGGTTGCAGTGGCCACAACTGCCCCATAGAAAGAAGAGAGGGTAGGGGACCAGCAGTTGGTGTAATGGCTATGTCGCTGGACTCCCATGTAGTCAACTGCGATTTGAGTCCTTGACCCAGTGGCTGAAACTCATACCAGGCACGTGTGTGTGCATGCCCAAGATCCTGAGAGGAGAATGGAGGAGAAGGGATTGTGACGTGGTCATCCCCCTTGGGGGTTGACTTCTCGCTTTCTGTCTCTCTGTCTTTCTGGCAAGAGCATGCACCCTGTAGCAAAAATCTCTGGGGGAAAAAAAAAAAGAAAGAAAGAGAGAAAGGAAGAAAGAGAAAGAGAGAAAGAAAGAAGAGAGGGTGGCTGACTTTAACTTTCTACTTATGGCTGAGCAATGTGATTGGCCTTCTGAGTCCTGGGAAGGGATAGACAAGATTAGGGAGCTCTGCTCTGCTGGGAACCAGAAATGGTTGAATAGCAATTTCTCATATGGGAGGACTGTGGGCTTGACAGCTTGAAAATAGTCAGATTCCCCGAACAGTAACCTCCACGAAGTACTCTCTCTGTTCCCTTTTCATTCCTTTTCCCTTATAAATCTTTTGGTTCTTCCAAACTTTCTGACACTGCTTGGCTTTGTAGGGGAAGGAATTCAGGACCTGGGTTTTATGCTGCTGGATTAAGGTGGCAAAATGATAACATAGAGTCTTTTTTCTGCAGGTGCTTTCTGAAACTTCGTCTTCGAGGCCTGGTGGGTACCGGCTCTTTTCATCTTCACGGCCACCAGCAGAGATGCAGCAGAGTGGCCTAGGTACGGTTTTCCAGCATCTCTCACCTGTTTTTGGAAAGGGGTGTCTGTCTGTTCTTTAGAGTTTTATTGTGAGAAGCCTTTGTCATGGGAGTAGGAACCATGAAGTCAGTGGAAGTGTCAGGCTGGGGCAAGGAAGATGAAGTGAGAGATGCCATATTTATATGTGAATTTGGTTGCTACCATCCCAGGAGGGTGTTTATCTTCTGGTTTTCTACACCAATCCCCATGTCCCTGACTGAAGAGCATTTTTCCAGCTTTCCTTCTCATTCCTTATCTGTCCCTCCAGTTGAGCCCAGACCTTAAGGGGCCATGGAGACTCTGAACCTTCAGAGTTAGCAGACAGAGCTATAAATAGAGGTACTTGTGATCCCCGTAAATGTCATATTCTTCATTTGGAGAGCTTGTACCTTGTCCTCCCTTGAAACCTTTGTTTTCCACATCCTTGCTCTGGCCCCTCCTACCTATATGTCATCTCTTCCATCCCCTCCTAATTCTATAACTTTTTCCCCTCGCTTCTGGAAAATTGAGGGATAAATCTGAGACTTAGTGGTAGAGGCTTCTCTCAGGACTTTCAGGGAATCTCTTTATTTTTCTGATCTCTGGAGAAGGTGGAGAACATGCACCCTTTTCTAAGAACACAGACTGAAGGAAGGACCAAGCCTCAAAGGGTTTTATATTTTCTGGGAGGGGGAGGTGGTACTTGGGAGGGACTGTCTCTGAACACACTATCCTGTAAGTCAGTCACTAGAACTGGAGATCGTTGACAATTGCATGGGGTCTGGACATTGTCCCCTGGCTCTTTCTATTTTGTCTTATTATTTTATTTAGCTCATCTTATTTTTCTTTCAGTTTTGTCCTTGTCTTTCAATTTCTTGGCGCCAAAATGGTCAGCATTTGGACCAGCAAGGAAGAGAAAGGTTTTGGTAATTTTCCAGGCTAATTTTATGAGAATAGGTTTCCTTCTAGAGTCCTGAGATAAGATAGATAGTGTGACACATGAGAAATAAATGAAAAATGTATAGTTCTATAATGTGGACTTATTTTCTCAGAAGCCCTAGTAGGGGATAAATATATATAGGCTGGAAAAAAGGATAGGTATGTCTGCCCCAGTTGATTGGGAGTGCTTTCAAGAATGAAGCAGAGATATAAACATGGCATTAGTTGACAGATGGTGGTGGTAAGGTAGAAGCCACCCTCTGAGATGATCCGAGGACTGGGAAGAGGAGGATGGACATGACTACATTAGAAAATGATTCAGTGGAGGAAGTAGATGTAGAACAAAGCTCAGGGTAGTCTGGGATAGAGCCAGCTAGTTTCAGCTTCTCCAAAGAGGAGCAAACATATTTAACAGCCTTTACTACTCTCTGGAACCCCATTTTAGAATCTGCTTGTGCATGAAAGGTAGGAGAAGTTATTGTGTAGAGGAGAGGTTTAAAATTCCGGGGTAAAGATCATCAGCCATCTGAGTTTGATTTTTCTGGTGACCTGGAAATCCTGAGACTCCTGAAACTATGACTCCTTCTTTATGGTCTCAAAGGAAACTTCCTCCTCTCTGCTCTGTCCATCATCCCAATGAATGTTAAGTCCCAAGTCAAAGTTAGGGTCTTAACTAAGATGGATTTGAAAGTAGAGGACAAGTGCCAAGGCCTTGGGTGTTAGTCTTGTTTCCTCCTGACTACTCTGTCCTTATGAGCCACAGTAAGAGAAGGAACCATGGAGTCCCCACCCTACTCTAGGTCAGATTGGGGGCAGTGACTGGCCTTATTTACTGTTTTCTGAGATTCCTCAAATTTTGTTACTCCTCTGATTGACAGTGGAGTTCTCTTTGCTTTCTTTGAACTTATGTATATGAGCATCTGGCTTTGAGCATAGAGCTTACAAGGCAATAAATTTTCAAGAACTGAAAAAATGTGTCATTTTGTTGTTTCCCACTTTCCTTCTTGGTTAGGGTGCTCAGCACATAAATGGCATGCTCTGCATATAATCAGATGATTCTTCACATGCCTTATCATTTGTGTCCATCTTGACTTCAGAAATTATACTGTTTCTCTCATGAAAAAAAAAAACCCACTATATATTTTCTAACTGAATACAGTTGATTCTCAGAGTCAGGAAATCTAGATACTCATCCATTAGCTCCTAACAAATGATGTGACCTTGAACAGAGGCGATCCCTTTTGGATCTTGTTTCTTCATCTCTAAAATGAGAAGATTGTACTGTGTGCTCGCTGAGTCCTTTCCAGTTCTAAAGATTCAATGAGTCTCATACTTTTGTTCTTTGGAAAGGTAAATAGGTTTGAAGGGAGGAAGGGTGTTTGATAAAGAATTGGAAAGATCTCAGCTGAGAGCTCAAACCTCCGTCTCTAGTTTTAATCACAACTCTTTTGAAACATGGAAGGAACTAGATTTCTTCTGAGTTTCTTTAGGCTTCTCAAATCCACTTACCTTGGATTTACCCAGGGTAAAGAACACTGAATTAATCTATGGGAACCTAAAGAGATCTACCTTTTTTATTTTCAGTATTTCTGACAGATACCTAGAGAGCACAGTCTATTCCTTTTGGTAGCTTTGAATCCCCTAATATGACTAACCCTGCATTTGTAGTGGCCTCTATGTCTGCCATGTAGACCTTCAGGAGAATCCCCACTTTGCTTGCCCAGTGTGGCTATGAACAGTAGTATAAGCAGTTTGTGATCACATGGTGGTGTCTCTGAATGGCTGTGTGTATGTCTTAATGTCGTCTCGTGAAGTTGTGTTTATTTCTGTGTGGTAGTTGCAGCTTTGCGTGGCTACTAATGCACTCCCGGCCTTGCAGGCTCACAGTGCACAGGGCTGTTCAGCACCACAGTGCTGGGTGGCTCCTCCAGTGCCCCGAATCTTCAGGACTACGCCCGCAGCCATGGCAAAAAGCTACCACCTGCCAGTCTGAAGCACCGAGATGGTATGTGGGTGGGTTTTGGGGGGCAACTCTCTCCTTCATTTATCTCCCACCAGGAACCCAGCTCAAGTACTATTTATGCTTAAGATAGCATGACACTGGCCTTGTAACAAGTTTTCTTCAGTGATAGATGGGAGAAGGAACCAGGACCCCTCCCACCCCTTCATTTGCATTCCCTCTCGCTATACAAATACTACTTATTTATGCTTATCCCTTCATAATCTCCCACATACAGCCCTGCTGCATCAATTTTTACTCTTTCCTGGATTCTGGACTGTAGGGGTAAGGATCAAGGAGGATGATCCATGGTCAGGAAGGATGCAGTGGAGCCTCAATTAAAATCCAGAAAATCAGGGTTAAGAATGGGGAAGTTGCTCAGCTAAGGCAAAAAGAAAAAAAAGGAAATTGGGGGAAAGGATGAAATATTCTACAAAGATTTTATTTCCAAATGGCCAGAAAGAAGATACAGTGGTAAAACTAGGGTTGTTTGTGGGGCTGTATATTGGTGGAGATGACCCGTAGATTGCTAAGAGATTGTACCAGGAGAAAAGACTGACATGTTGTAGGCAGGAATCTGAAGGATGGGGATGGGAGCAGCTCATGTAACTAACTGTACAGAGCAGAGTATATGGCGGGCAAACTCCAGAGCAGAGGGTGGGGACAGGGGTGGGTATAATCCCCATGATGTCTTTTCTCCCCAGAGCTCTTGTTTGTCCCGGCCGTAAAACGATTTTCTGTGTCGTTTGCAAAGCATCCGACTAACGGTACGTTTGCTTCTGACTCAATGTCATCCCTCCTCACCATGTCACCTCCAGACACTTAACCTCTGAGTTCTGACACTGACTGTGCCTCTCCTTCCTTGTGTTGATACCTTGCTGTCTGAGTGATCCACCCACCAAGTGTCCCTCCTGGGACACTTTCCTTGTGACAACCTTAGTCTTGGCTTCAGCCTGGCTGTCCTTCCCTGTGGCAACTCAGGGTCTTACTTCCATAATCACCATCATCACCATTATGTCCCTTTTGTCAGCATCACCATCAAAACTTTGATTAAACTGCTTCCTTTCCTATCACATGCCGGGCTGTATAGCAATGTGACCATGACTCCTTCTTAGGAAGAGAATAGTATTTCCTAGATTGGTTCCATTTCCTCCCCCTTCCCCCAGCTTACCTGATTTTGTTCTTCATGGTTTTTTTTTCTTTTTTTTTTTTTTTTTCCCAACTCTTTTACTGGAGTGGATGACTAATTTTTCCCTCTCTTGGAGCAATGCTGCAGTTCCCAGCTCCCAAGCCGACTTCTAAGGGTACTGATCTTGAGTATATAGTTTCCCATCTCCATATTCCTCTTCTCTGCCATTATATGTACTTTGTGTGGCTCGTGTGTTTCCAACATCTGCTTTATGTGACTACTAACCTGGTGGCTGGGCCTGGAAAACAAGAGCCCAGATTGCCTTGGGATGATAGAGAAAAATAAAGGAGTAGAAGGTAATAGGTAAAGAAAAAAGAACTATACTTTGAGTTTTTAAATGTATTAAGTTGTTGGGAAAGTCATGACTTTTTTTTTTTTCTTTTCTTTTTTTTTTTTTTTAAGAGAGATTTTTGTTATAGGGCTTGTGGACTTGCTGGAGAAACAGGGATAGAGTGACAGAAAGCAAGAAATCACCTCCCAGGGAGGATGGCCATGTCACAATCCCTTCCACTCCATTTTCCTCTCGGGATATTGGGCATACATGCACAAGCCCCTGAAGTGAATTTTAAGCCACTGGGTCTGGGACTTGAACTGTGGTTGACTACATGAGAGTCCAGTGACATAACCATTATGCCATCTCACCTGCTGATTCCCATGATTTTTTTTTTTTTTTTTACATAGAAAAACAGAGGCAAAATATGCCATGACTTTTCCAACAACCTAATCGTTTCCATGTGGCTCAGCCTACTTATGGCAGAACTGGTTCAGAAAAGCTTTAAATGAAGAGTTGAGATGTGTGTTGGGAATTCTGAGGGAGCTTAGGAATGAATAATTGTTCATGAGCATGAAAGAAATGAGTCTTTCACATTAAGGTGGGAAAGTTTGGAGATCTATGGAAACCAAAAATGGAAGAGCAATGGTTTCTTTGTAAGGTATGGCAGGAAAACCTAGGGCTCATTCCCTGTTGAGGTGTTATCCTTTATATCCATAGTTTTCTCTCTGTGCTGTATCTTCAAGGTAAACCCAATTTTGTTAAGTATGGTTTTCTTCTGTCCAAGAGCCAGGATTCTCTGAAGGAGGTGAAATAGCCTGGCTCCTTAGCTAGAAAGCCTCCCCATGCTGATCTCCTGCGGCCTAGCCAGTGGCAGCTGCTAGATTTTAGGTAGTCAGGTGATACATCTCCACGAGGCACTGCTGAAATCTTTGCCTAGGTTGACTGACATTAGTTCCTCAGTTTATCTCTGATTCCAGACTCCCATTTGTGCCAGTGGCAAGAGTCAACACTCAGAGTAGCTTGGCTGTGCCTACTCATTTAGCCTCAAGCTCTTCTGGTCTTCATATGCCACAGTCACCGGCAGAATTGAACTTGTCTCACCAACCCCATGTCCTGGGACTTGGGTTAGGGTCCATAATACAGTTCCAGTAACCTGGACCCCTGAAATTAGAGCTAAGTTTCTTTGGTTTCATAAGAAAAGACCCAAGTTCATAAAACAGATCCTCAAACCGATATATTTCTAGTTCCCTGAAGCTTTGACTAGCAGCCTCACCAGTTGAATAAAATCCTGTCCCCCAAAAAAGGAGAGGGGAAAAAGACCTGGATGATTCAGGTATAGAGCAGGAGAACAGATATAAAATTTCCTCCAACCCCCTGCACACTTCCTCAGAGGTCTTCTGGCCTCCTTTGTTTCTCTTATGCTTGAGCTTGCAGGCCGTTGTGCTTGAGAATCCACAATCTGTAATCTACCTGTTGTAGACATTGGGAGCTATTGTATTGCCTGCTGAAGATTATCTTGATTTAATTTGGCCTCGGGACAATATCAAGTCTCTATCCCATGGTCAAGATCTTGCTTGACTGCCCAGCAATTACAGAGTGGATGTGCTATCTGCATTTGCTTGTGACAGATTAGTCACAGCCCTGTGCCAGCCTATTGTCCCATCATCGCTATCTCCCTGCCATGATGTCTGGTTTTGAAACAGCTTGGTGAAAAACTGGACATGGCTTTGTAAAGGAGGAAAGGTAGTACTGTCTGTCTTCATAGTTTGTTGAGAAAGCAGTTCTTAGTCCATTACTGTTTCTATTCCTGATACGTTTCTGTCCCACCCTGTGACTACATCTAACACACAAATAAGGCCTGTTACTAAACTGCACGCTGAGTTCACCAAAGGAAATTAATAAAGTGGGGGAAAGACTGTGTCTCATCCTCATTCAAGTGTCAGAATGTACCCATTGGGTCTGCAAACCCGTTATTTTCCAGGGACCCACACAGCGGTGTTATAGTTGGTACAGTTAGTGCTTACCAGACTAGCCCAGGTAGAGCTGAAACCTCTCCTGACATCCAAACAGGTCTCTGAAAACCGTAGTCTCGAGGGATCGTTCTGTGGAACCAGTCCTGGTCTGGGAGTTCCAACTAGTCATCCTGAGCTGCCTTGATCTTTCCCTACACCAACATTCTGTACTCAGATTCTTACCTATCCTCATAACAGGTCTTGGGACCTCTTCCCCAAGAGCTTTCCCAACTTACCTCCACGTGCCTTTCACTGCTTCGGCCTTTGGCAGCACCCACTAAGTTTATCAAGCAGTTTAGACAATAAGAGGTTCAGAATCAAAGCTTTTATACTTGCCAGCTGAACAAAGTGCAGTTAGACTCAACAGTGGTGGGAAGAAAATATAAAATTATCTAACTTTTGACTTCTGTAATAGATACAGTGACCTTCAAGTCCTGAAATTTATATATACTTTTTAAAAAATCTGTTTATTTGCACAAGAATAAAGAATGATCAGTCAACATTGACATTTTCACATTACATTTTCTTTTCAAAGTTTATTTATTTCTTGAGAGAAGGAGAGGGTAAGGATGAGAGAAAGAGACCCCTGACCAGGTCTTGCCACACTGCAGTCCTCTTCCCAGCCTTCTAGCTAACCATGATCACAGGCATGCCTGTAAGCATACCTGTGTGTTCAGGCCCACTCAGGATCCAAATTCCAAATCCTGGACTTTTCCTTTTGGCTCCAGTTTTTTTTTTTTTTTTTCCTAAGTGTGCGTGCATTTGCCAGAGAGACAGAGAGACAGAAAGCAAGAAATCACCCCCCAGAGGGAATGGCCACGCTGCAATCCTTTCTACTCCTTTCTTCTCTCAGGATCTTGGGCATGCATGCACACACGCCTGGTGCGAGTTTAAGCCTTGGGGTCCAGGACACGAACCGCAGTTGACTACATGGGAGTCCAGCAATATAGCCATTATGCTAACTGCTGGTCCTTTGGCTCCAATTTTGTACAGTGGCACCTACTGCAGTGACTCCCTACCACCTGTGCCATAGCACTGGATTTGATTCCATTTTTAGCATGTATTTTATTATTTTTTTAAGAGATTTTTTGCTGTAGGGCACATGTGCTCACCAGAGAGACAGAGAGACAGAATGTGAGAAATCACCCCCTCCCCCAGGAATATGACCATGGTACAATCCCTTCTCCTCCATTCTCTTCTCGGGATTTTGGACACACATGCACACATGCCCGGCATGTATTTTAAGCCACCAGGTTGGGGACTCGAACCTATGTGGGAGTCCAGCAATGTAACCAATATGCCATCTGCTGGTCTCAGCGTGTACTGTTTTAATGGAGTCCTACACCTGGTTTTCAGCTATCTGTCCAGCACCAGCCCTGTCTGTGACTATCTTACTGTCTGGTCCAGGGGGCATGGCCTGAGCCTTCAGGAGCCCTTTTAGCACACCGTATCATTCTTCTTGTGTGAGCACAAGTGCTAGAGGGGTGGGGAGAGAGGGAAAGAAAGTACCTCCCAGCAGGGCTTGGTCACACTGCAATCCTTTTCTCTACAATTCTCTGTCCTGTCAGGATCCTGGGCACATATGCAAGTGTCCAGCATGTTTTTAAGCCACTGAGGCTGTGAACCAAGATCAGTCCTATCGGAACCCACTTCTGTGTCATGCACTGCGCTACTGTGCTAGCCTCTGCTATCATTCTTGACCTTCTCTGAGTGACTTTGAATCTTTTCATCTCTATCCTAACCTCTTAAATCCACTTGTCTGAGGAGCAGGCTTTAATTAGAGTTTTCCCAGGAATCATCCGGGGAATTGGAGTTCTTTTCAATGCTCTAATTCTCAGAGCTGCCAGCTCATCCCTGTCCAGAATGACATCGCTGCTGTCTGTAAGCACTGACTGAGTTATGCTCAAGGAGGAGTGGGAGGGCCTTGCCGTCTGGCGAAGGTCACACTAATCCATCCTTCTAGACTCACTGTGTGATGCCAACACTCCTCTTCCCTGCCCGAGAGGCCCAGCGGCTCTGACCATCTCCGCTTCTCTCTTAGCTCATGTTGGATCTGAGTGGCCCCCACCGCCCAGTAATGCTTGTGTCAGCCAGTGCCCCCTCATTGTCTCTCCCTCTTCTCTTTCTTTATCTTTGTGCTTCCTGCTGTGGTCCCCCCACCCCCTCCAGAGCTGCTGGATGACCAGCACCCTG
The DNA here is from genome assembly GCF_000334495.1 of Tupaia belangeri chinensis. NCBI lineage: Eukaryota > Metazoa > Chordata > Mammalia > Scandentia > Tupaiidae > Tupaia > Tupaia belangeri. The sequence continues at coordinate 209,411 of NW_006200910.1, read as the reverse complement.
TGGTCCGGTTGCTGCGCAGTTTTTCCTCTGACTGCCCAGGGGGCCGGCCAGTCTCCTTGGATGCCACGCTGGCGCATCACCTGCACCAGTGCTCCTACCACCTGCGCCTCTTCCGGAACTGGCTGCGCTCAGGCCAGGATGACCCCGAGTGCCTCTACGGTACCCCCTGCCACCAAGCTGGCTGCTGCCACTACCCCGGCTGGGACTGACTGCTTTGCTTATTGCACTTCTGGCAGGAGAGCCCACGTAGTCCTTTCTCCTCTTTGCCCTGAGGTTATGTGACTTGCATTTAGTCGCTTGGATGGGATTGGGGCCAGACTGCCTGGTAGCTGTAGCATTGGCTGCTCATCCCCTCCTATTCTCCTTTCTCGCCACCCTAATGTTACCCTTGCCCAGTCTGTTCAGTACAGAGGTAATCTCTTGCCCTGAAATTGGTTCTTATCTCTCTGACCTTCTACTACCACCATCTTCAAATCCAAACATTTTTCTAGCAACTCTGAGGAGCCAGAGAGACTGTACCTCTCCTGTTCCTCTGTCACTAGATTACAGGGGAGAATTGAGGCACAGGACCCTCACCCTCAGTGAGGCAAACAAGGGCTGGAGGTTAGAAGGTGGTGAGGTTTAGTCCTTTTAGATTATAGGCATTGGTGAACAGGAAACTAAGCCTTGCATAGATATTGCCATTCTCCCTATTCTTAAGGAGATGTGAAAAAAGCATAGGGAAGGTTGGGGACTGAAAGAGTGGTCAGGATATGCATTTCTTGATTCTCCATTGGGGAAGTGTTTTCTACCAAGAGTCCCTGGGATTAGGGTTATCTATTTGGGTTCACCCTAATCTATCCAGACCGGGAGACATATCCTGGAAAATTGTTGGGCTTAGAGCAGAAAATCAGCATTTATTCTTTTTTTCTAGGGGGTTTACCTCATTTTCCTGATGGAGTAGAGAGATTCTGGCAAGTCTAGGGCCTTCCAGTAGATCAGAAGGGAGAAGCTTTGAAGTGATGGAAATGACCAAGAAAGAACTTCCATCCCCCGGCTTGTTCATGCATGTAACTCTCCTGGGCTGAGCTTCATGTATATTGCATGCCCTCCAGTTTGCATCCAAGTATTCTAGCCCCTCTACCCACTTCCTAAGGTTGCATGAACTCCTCTTTAGATTCCATACCCTCCACCTTAATCTGGTTCTCTTATTCATTATTCCTAAACTCTGCTGTTTCTTCCCAGCTCCATGACCTCCCTGCCTCATGTTAGATCTACAATTTCACCCTGTACCTCTGGATCCTTATTTTATTCCCCTAGAAAGCGCAAGAACAATTTTGGTGCTTACCCTAGTGGGATTCTGTTGATTTTTTTCTACGGGACATTATAGGTTCCCCATAGGTAGTAAAGGTGATTTCATTTACCTGAAGGCTTTAGCAGATAAACCTTTTAGGATACCCAGGGTTAAAGAAACAGACTCCCCTAGGGACTCTAAAGAGCTCCCTTTCCTGAGAATCTTGGATACCCCAACACTCCAAAAGCCATGGACTCTCCTGATGGCTCTCAGGGACTCTCTATGCTTCCTTGGCCAGTTGGGGTTTATCTGGCAGGAATAACATTGACTTTCCTCATCTCTTTTCTAATAGGATTTGAAGGGTGCTCCATGGTGCCTACCATCTACCCCCTGGAAACACTGCATAATGCCCTTTCCCTGCGTCAAGTGAGTGAATTCTTAAGTAAAGTCTGCCAGCGCCACACCGATGCCCAGGCACAGGCATCTGCAGGTATGGAGAATACTCTTACTTTGCATTCCAACCTAAGCCCCCCACTGCCATGCTTACTAGAAATGGGAAAGTACATTAAAAATATAATTAAGGGGCTGATGCCATGGTCTAGTGACAAAGGGGGCCAAATCCTACATGGTTGGCTGAGTGGTTCAAATCTCGGCCTTGAAAATTTGAAAAACATGCTGGAGGGAATAAAAGAAAGCCATGCTGGGCCCATGTGCATTTGTGCCCCCACCAAAATCCTGAAAGGACAGAGACGTGGAGAAAGGGTTACAGCGAAGTCACACCTCATCGAGAGGTACTTTCTTTCTCTGTCTCCATGTCTCTGTCTCTGGCAAGTGCACATACATGTGGTGAATTTAAAAAGGAAAAAAAAAAGAAAAAGGAAAAAGATAGGCTCAGCTGCAATGGCAGAGGCAGCAAGGTACCACCACATGATATTGGTGCCACATAGGAGACACAATTTCAGATCCCGGGTTGACCAGAACACACCAGCTATGCTGGTGCTCATCCATAATCATGGCCAGCTGAGAAGATGGAGGAGAATTACATCATGGCAAGACGCTGTTAGGGGTACCTGTCCCTCTTTCTTTCTCTCATAATAAATAAATAAACTTAAAAAAAAAAGAAAAGACACTCCACAAAGACATCAAAGTAGATTTGTTTAAAAAGTATAATTCTTGGGCCAGCAGGTGGCATGTTGGTTAATGTGCTGGACTCCCACATGGCTGACCATGGTTCAAGTCCCAGACCCGGTGGCTTGCTTTCTCACTTTCCCTCCTTCTTGCTCTCTCTCTCTCTCTCTCTAGTCAAATTAAATAATAATAAATAAAAATTAAATAAATAATTATTTTTAGCAATATATCATTTCAAAGGCTAACTGAATGTCATAGAACCATCACTCTTT
>NW_006200910.1:190945-206728 GCF_000334495.1 Tupaia belangeri chinensis | reverse complement strand
TTCCCAAGGTAATTTATAAATTTGATGTGATTTTAATCAAAATACTACTGTTTTTCTTTTTCTTTCTTTCTTTTTCTTAAATGAGATTTTTGCAATAGGGCACATGTGCTCGCCAGAGAGACAAAGAGAGACAGAGAGACAGAAAACAAAAAAATCATCCCCCCGGGGGATGGCTATGCCATAATCCCTTCTCCTCCATTGTCCTCTCAGAACTTTGAGCATGCATACACATGTCCAGTGTAATTTTTTTTGCTTTATTTATTTATTTATTTATTTATTTATTTTTGGAGAGGTTTTTGCTATAAGGCACATGTGCTCACCAGAAAGACAGAGAGAGACAGAGAGACAGAAAGTAGAAATCATCCCCCAAGGGGGATGACAACATGGTAATCCTTTCTCCTCCATTTTCCTCTCAGAATCTTGGGCATGCACATGCACGCGGCATGAATTTAAGCCACCAGGTCTGGGACTCGAACTGCAGTCGACTACATGGGAGTCCAGTGACATAGACATTATGCCAACTGTTGCTCCTGTCCGGTATAAGTTTTAAACTGCTGGGTCTGGGACTCAAACTGCAGTCAACTATGTGAGAGTCCAGCGACATAACTACTACACCATTTGCTAAAATACTATTGTTTTTCTAAAATTAGATATAACAATTCAGACTTACCATTTAAAAATAATTAAGCAAGAAGAGTAAAGAAAACCCTGAAAAGAAGAGCAATGAGAGAATATTAACCCAATCACATTGAAAGCATTCCATTAATATAAAAATTCTACAGTGTAGTACTGGTATGTGACTAGACAGAAAGACTGATTAAACAAAATAGAAAATCTAGAAACAGATGAAGTTAACCTTTCAAAGTACTGAGCAAAAGTGACCTTTGGTAAAAGAGACTTGTTTTTAAAATTTCTTCGTTTTTCATTAGAGTGAGAGAGACAGAAACAAGCAGGGTTTTGTCACACCCTGATCCCCCCCAACACCCCAGTCTTCCAGCCAGGTACTCAATATGTTCCACATCCACTAGAGTTCTGAATTTCAGTCTCCTATGGGGCTACAGCATTGAAGAGTGGTGTCCCTTTGCTTGCAACCACCTCAGTTGGGCTAAAAGATAAATTTTTTAATACATAGATTTGAGCCAACTGGATAGCGATTTGACAAAAATTTAAATAATATCCATACTTCATACCATATACCAGAAGAAACTCCCATGTGGATCAGAGATCTTTGTTTAAACCATTTTGTATATAGCTCCAAGGTCTTGTTGCTCCACAGAAACATCAAAAAATCAAGCAGAAACTCTTAGAATCAGCTTTGTCAGAATTCTGGAAAATAGTCAAAGATCCAAAGCATTTTTATTTGCTCCTGCCCCACCCCTCCCTCTGGATTGGTGTCTTGAAGATGACAGCCCATATTCTCAGTATGGGACCCTGGGTCCAGAGGGAGCAGAGCAGAACTTACTCCCAAAGCACTGGGTTTGTCTGTTCTAATCTGTCTGTGGACTGTCAGAGGTCCTAACATAAGTTCGAATCAGTAACAAAGCTCCCCGGCAAGGAAAAATCCATGACCAGATGGCTTCACTGGCAAATTTTACCAAACATTTAATGAAGGATTAACCCTAATCCTTTTCATACTCTTCCAAAAAAAATCGAAGAAGAGAAAGTACTTCCTAATTCATTTTGAGGCCAGCGATACCCTGATACCACCGTCCACACAAACATACAGTAGAAAATAAAAACTACAGTCAATAGCTCTTATGAATATAGAGGCAATGCTAGCAAACTGAATCAATAGAAGAAACATTAGAAGAACTATGCACCATGGCTAAATGAGATTTATCTTAGGAATGCAAGTATAATTTAATATAAGAAAGTTAATCAATGTAACACACTACGTTAATAGAAGGGGGAAAATTTAATCATATCAGCTGACATGGGAGAAAACATATGGTAAATCTTCATAACTTTAGATTGGCAGTGGATTGATTCTTAACTAGACTAAAAGTGTAAACAAAAGAAAAAATGGGTAAGTTGGGCTTTACCAAAATTAAAAATATTTGTGCATTAAAGGACGTTACTGGGGCCAGCAGATGGCGTGTTGGATGGCCAACACTGGACTCACATGGCTAGCTATGGTTTGAGTCCAGGACCTGGTGGCTTTCTTTCTCACTTTCTCTCTCTCTCTCTCTGGTGAGTATACACACCTATAGCAAATTAAATAGCAATAATAAATACAATTAAAGAAATAATTATTTTTTAAAAACAACTAAAATAAGGACCTGGCAGGTGGTTGGTGGTTAAGGCACTGGACTCCCACATGGCCAACTGTGGTTTGAGTTCTGGACCTGGTGGCTTCTTCTCTCACTTTCCCTTCCACTCTTTCTCTCTGTCTCTCTCTGGTCAAATAAAAATTTATAATAACAAAGGAACTGAATAAATAATTATTTAAAAGGGATATTATCAAAAAGTGAACACAAAAGGAGAAAATAGTTGCATGGGGGAAGACAGTGGTACAGCAGTAAAACACAATTTTCTGTGAGGCAGTTTCACATGGGAGGGTACCCAGTTCAACTGTGGAGATATCCCTGAGTACACCAGACATCTGGTTGGGAATGATCCAGGACTGAAGGCTGGGGATGGATTGTGGCATCAAGACCCTGTTAAGGGTGTTGTCTCTCTGTCTCTCTCTGTCTGTCTTACTCATAGAAGAAATAAATAAATAAACTTTATATATACACACATCAGCTCTGTGGCTTCATATATAAGGAAGCCAGATACCACATGGCTGACCACATGGTTTGATTTCTGGACTCAGTGCTAGAGAAACCCACAGCACATGTGTGTGTATACCCAAAATTCAAAGGGAGGGAAAGGTGGAAGAGGAGAGAGATGGCAGCAGTGTGACCATTCCTTATGGGGAATGCTTTCTCCTCCTCTTTCTGTGTGTGTGTATGTGTGTGTGTGTGTGTGTGTGTGTGTGTGTATTTGCAAATCATATATCTGATAAGAGTTCAGAATATAGCAGCTCAGCCGCAAAAAGACAAACCAATTTAAAAATGGGCAGAGGTCTTGCATTGACATTTCTCCAAAGATGTACAAATCGGGGCAGCCCATGGCCTGGTAGTTAAGGGAGCTGGATCCACATGCTCAACCCATGGTTCCAGTCCTAGACCCAGCAGCTCAAAAAACACACTGGGCATGTGTGTGTGCATGCCTAAAATCCTAGTAGGAGAGGGAAATGGAGAAGGGATTCAAATGTGTTCCATGGGGTGTACTTTGACCCTCTCCCTTTTTCTCTCTGTCTCTTTCTGGTGAATACACTTGCCCCCTGGCAAGTTAAAAACAAAGACATACAGGGGCCAACAGGTGGCATAGCGGTTAAGGCACTAGACTCCCACATAACAAACTGGTTCAAGTCCCAGACCCTCAGTTTGAAACCCATGCTGGGTGCATGTACATACATGCCCAAAATCCCAAGAGAAGAATAGAGGAGATTGCAGTATCATCATCCCTCTGATGGGTGGCTTCTCTCTTTCTGTCACTCTGTCTCTCTGGCACCCTATAGCAAAAATCTCTGGTATAGTGATTATGCCACTAGATTCCCATATGGCTGACCGTGGTTGGAATCCTGGACCTGATAGTTTCAAAATTACACCAGATGTATGTGTATGCATACCAATAACCCCAGGAAGAGAATGGAGAAGAGATTGTGGAGTGGCCATTCTCCCAAGGGGGGATTTTTCACTTTCCCCTCCACAGTCTCTGCCTCTCTCTCTCCAGCCAGCACACATGCCCTAAGGCAAAAACCTCTTTTTTAAAAAAACTAAGACACATGGACAACCAAGAAGCATATAAAAAGATGCTCACTGTCACTAGTCATTAGTCATATGCAAGTCTAAACTACAATGAGCTATCACTTCATGCCACTAGGATGGCTATTGAAACAGAAATAAAGGGGAGCTGAATGGTGGTGCAGCGGTAGAATGTGATGTTATGGGAGACCAGCAGGTGGCATGGCAGTTAAGGCACTGTACTCCCAGATGGCTGCCTGTGGATCAAATCCTGCACCCAGTGGCTTGCAAATCACACAGTGCATGTGTGCATGCATGCCCAACATCCCAAAGGGAGAATGGAGGAGAAGAGATTGCAGCACAGCTATCCCCCCGGATTTCTCACTTTCCCTCTCTCTCTCTTTGGCAAACACACACAGTCTGTAGGAAAAACCTAAAAAAAAAAAAAAAAAAAAAGAATGTGATGTTCTGGGAGCTGAAGCTGGGGGGTGAATCGTGGTGTCAGGACCCTGTTAGAAGTGCTGTCTCTCTCACCAAATAAAGAAGCTTTTTAAAAAAAGAAAAAAGTATTGGAGAGGATGTGGACAAGCAGGGATTCTTATACATTTGTGGTGGAAGTGTTAAATGGTGCAGCCTTTGTGGAAAAGATTGATAGTTACTCGAAAAGTTAAATACAGAATTATCATATGACCTAGAAATTCTACTCCTAGATATATATCTCAAAGAAAACAGATACTCAAGTAGTGACATGCAAATGTTCATGGCAGCACTATTCACAGTAGTCAAAAGGTATAAACAATTGCTATGTCCATAAATAGATAAACAAAATGTGATATATACATACAATGGAATATTACTGAATTATAAAAAGTAGTGGGCCGGCTCTATGACCTCGTGTTTAAGACAGCCAGATCCCACTGACCGACCCGTGGTTCAAGTCCCAGACGCAGTGGCTTGAGAAACATGCTGGATGTGTGTGTGTGTGTGTGTGTGTGTGTGTATGCCCAAAATCCCAAAAGAAGGGAGAAATGGAGAAGGGATTGTGGTGTAACCATTCCCTTCCCCTTGGGGGTTGCTTTCTCCTCTCTTTGTCTCTCTGTTTCTCTTTATGCTAGTGCATGTGCCCTCTTGCTGAAAAATAAAAAATAAAAAGGAGTGAAGTACTGATATATATTACAACATCAATGAACCTCAAAACATTATTCCAAGTGAAAGAAGCCAAACACAAAAGTCACATATCGTATGATTTAATTTATATGAATATCCAAAATAGATAAATCTACTGTGTAACTATTTTTTAAAGAATTATTTTATTTAACCTTATTTACTTATTTTAATTTGATCACAGGACAGAGTGAGAGAGACCGAGAGAGGTAATGTGAGAAAGCAAGCCACCAGGTCCAGGACTTGAACCATGGTTGGCCATGTGGGAGTCCAGCGCCCTTAACCAACACACCACCTGCCAGCCCCAACTATGTAACTATTGAAACTAATGAGGAGGCCATAGGTGGCGTGGAGGTTAAGGCACTGGATCCCACATGGCCAGAAGCACAGTTGAGTCCCTGCCATAGTGGCTTGAAAATCACACCGGACACATGTTTGTGGGTGCCCAAAATCCCACGGAGACTGGAGAAGAGGGGAGTGTGGTGTGTTCATCCCCTTTGGGGGATAATTTCTCATTTTCCTTTTTTTTTTTCCTCTCTCTCTCTGGTAAGCATATGTGTCCTGTGGCAAAAATCTAAAAAAAAAAAAAAAAAATTGCTTAAAGTATAAACCAGAAGTAATAACTAATAAAAGTAGTTGCCACTGGAGGTATCAATAAGAAATGGAACTAAAGATCATGAAGGAAAGGCAACTTCTCTGAGGTGCATCAAAAGAGAAAAGCAGGGCCCAGCAGGTGGCATGGTGGTTAAGGCTCTGGACTCCCACAGGGGTGACTGTGGTTTGAGTTTTGAACCTGGCAGATTGAAAATAACACTGGCCACTTGTACATGCAGGCCCAAAATCCTGAGAGGAGAATGAAGAAGGGATTGTGGCATAGCTATCCCCCCTACGGAGTGATTTCTCACTTACCCTCTTCCTGTCTCTCCAGCAAGCTTACAAGCCCTATGGCAAAAAAGAAAAAAAGAAAAGAAAAGAAGAAGGAAAAGCAGCAAACACTAAAATTGAAAAAAAAAAATTTTTAAGGAAGAAATGGCCATAAATTTTATATTAAAATAGTAACAAAGCCACAAAATAAAATAATTTTTCAAATAGCTTTAGAATGCTCTCACTGTAATTCCTTTGGTGGGATAAAAATAATTTTTGTTTTAAGGTTTTTGCCATAGGGGATGTATATTAGAGATACAGTGAGAGGGAAAGCGGCCACACCACAGTCCCTTCTCCTCAATTCTCCTCTCAGGATCTTCGACATGCACGCCTAACGCACCTAGAGTTTCAAGCTGCCAGGTGGGGGATCCAAACAGCAGTCTATCACATGGGAGTCCAGTTCCTAACTTGCTGGGCCAGTACCCAGATTTTGATTTCTACGCATTTTGGTTTTTTTTAAGGAATTATTTCATTTAACTTTATTCATTCATTCATTCATTCATTTTAATTTGACCAGAGAGTGGCAGAGTGAGAGAGAGAGAAAGTGGAAAATACAGCTGCCAGATCCGGGACGTGCGAACCATGGTTTGGCCCGGTGGGAATCCAGCAACCTTAAACACCACGCCACCTGCTGGTCCCCGATCTCTACGTAGTATTTGCCACTAAAAGTAACCAGGATTCCATGGGAAATGATCGACTGATTTTGGGCCTAGAGCAATGCTCTTTTTCTTTTTCTTCATTTTTAGTCTAGAGTAATATGCTTTGTTTTCTTTGTTTTGCCAGAGAGAGACAGTGAGAGGGAGAAAAAGTGGGAGAAATAACCTTTCAAAGACTGTTAAGAGTTTGAAGCATGCACATACATGTCCTGCATGTTTTTTCCTTTTCTAAGAATTATTTATTTAATTTTACTTATTCATTCATTTATTTTAATTTAACCAGAGAGAAAGGCAGAAAGAGAGAGAAAAGTGAAAAAGCAAGCCACCAGGTCCGGAACTCAAACCATGGTCGGCCAAGTGGGAGTGTCCAGCTCTTTAAACACCATGCCACCTGCTGGTCCCACTGCATGTTTTTCAAGTAACAGAGGATGGGACTTGAACTGTGGTTGACCAGGTTAAGATCCCTTAACCACTAGGCTATGAGACCAGCGCTTAGAGCAACTTTTTTTTTTTTTTAGGATTTTACCATAGAGTGTGTGATTGTGAAGAGAGACAGAAAGAGAGAAAGTGAGAAATTACCCCCGGGGGGGGAGATGGCCATACTGTAATCCCTCCTTCATTCTCCTCTTGGGATTTTGGGCATGCATGTGCACATGCCCACTGTGAATTTCAAACTGCTGGGTCCAGAACTTGAACCGTAGTCAGCCATGTGAGATTGCAGCACCTTAACCACAATGCCTCCTATTTGCCCTAGACCAACATTTTTTACCTTTCTTTCTTTTTTTACACTTAGCTTTATTTATTTATTTAACCTGACCAGAGAGGGACAGAGTAAGAGAGTGAGAGAGAGGAAAGTGAGAAAGCAAACCACAAGGACGGGGACATGAACGATGATCATACATGTGGGAGTCCAGTGCTCCTTGCCAATTTTTAAAAATTTAACTTTATTTATTTATTCATTCTTTTTTTTTTTTTAATTTGACTAGGAAGGGACAGAGCAAGAGAGACAGAGAGAAGGAAAGTGAGAAAGCAAGCTGCCAGGTCTGGGACTTGAACCATGGTCAGCCATGGGATTCCAGTGCCCTTAATCACCACTCCACCTGCCAGCCCCAGGCCCCAACATTTTTCACCTTTTAAAAAAAAATGACTCACAGGACCAGCAGTTGGCATAATGGCTATGTTGCTGGACTCCCACATAGTTGACCGTGGTTCGAGTCCCGGACCTGGTGACTTAAACTCAGGCTGGGTCTGTGTGCATGCATGTGTGCCCAAGATCCCAAGAGGAGAATGGAGGAGAAGGGACTGCGGCTTGGCCATCCCCCCAGGGGATGATTTCTCGCTTTCTGTCTCTCTGTCTTTCTGGAAAGCGTATGCGCCCTATTACAAAAACCCTGTAAAAAAAAAAAAAAAAAAAAAAAAGAGAGAAAAAGAAAAAAAAGACTCCCTTTCCTAGAAGCCTCTCTAAATTTTTTGCCCCCCATTACTCCTTACCATAAGAAATTTTACACCACAGGTATATAATATCTGTTTATGTATTGTGGCCATTTGATAGACCACAAATCATTGGACTAGCTAAGTGTTTTTTTTTTTTTTTTACCCTCACCAAGAACCAATGGTTATGTGGCTGGACTCCCACATAGCCGACCATGGTTTGAGTCCCAGACCTGGTGGCTTAAACCTCAAGCCCAGTGTGTGTGCGTGTGTGTCCAAAATCCTGAGAGGAAAATGGAGAAGGGATTGCGGCATGGCCATTCCCGCTAGGGGGTGATTTTTCGCTGTCTCTCCGGTGAGCGTATATGCCCTATAGCAAAAAATCTCTCTTAAAAAAAAATAATAAAAATAAAAACAGAAAAACAATTTTGTAGAGAATTAATAGATTCATGGTTTAGGGCAAGGAAAGCACAAAGTGATCTTGGGGCATATTGTAACAGAAAGAAGGAGGCAATCAAGGCTGAAGAAGCTCCTACTGACTGGAATTGGAGCAATATGAACATTATAAAGATTAATTACAGGGAGGCCACAGGATATGTTGTGCATGCATGCCCCAAATCCCAACAGGATTGAGAAATGGAAAAGGTATTCCCCATGGGTAGTGCTTTCTCCCTCTTTCAGTCTCTGTCTCTCTTGGGCATGCATAGGTCCTCTGGCAATTTTTTTTTTCTTTTTTTGGAGAGGTTTTTGCTATAGACAGAGAGAGACAGAGAGACAGAAAGTGAGAAATCACCCCCCAGGGAGGATGGCCACGCCGCAATCCCTTCTCCTCTCGGGATCTTGGGCACTCACGCACATGCACCCAGCGTGAGTTTAAGCTGCCAGGTCCGGGACTCGAACCGCGGTCGACTACATGGGAGTCCAGTGACATAGCCATTATACTAACTGCTGGTCCCTCCTCTGGCAATTTTTAAAAATTAAAAAGAAAGAACATTACTATAATTGATTAATATGAACTGAATATATAAAAGTTCATAAGAGCCCATAGTGAATTTTGCAAAAAAGAAAGCAATACCAGCCAGTGGAATGGTGATTAATGTGACTGGATTCCACATGGCTGACTTCATAGTTCGAGTTCCAGACTCAGCAGCTTAAGAAACGCATCAGGTGTGTGTGTGTGTGTGTGTGTGTGTGTGTGTGTGTGTGTGTGCCCAGAATCCCTAGAGGAAAATGGAGAAGAGATTGTGGCATGGCTATCTCTTTTTTCCCTTTCTTTCTCTTTCCATGTCTCTTTCTGGAAGAGTACATAGGCTCTCTGGCAAATTTAAAAATAAATAAATAAAACAAGAATATGTGCATCTATTACTTTTTACCAGTTCTTTATTCAGAAAACTAAAGGGAAAGAAATACTTATTCTACCTTTCAGTAGGGACAATAGTCCTGTGTAATCAAATAGCTGTGTAGGAAAAGCTCTTCTTTATAGAAATATGCCAGTTAATAAATGTAGATAGATTGATAGAATTGGAAAATCACCACTTGACACCCCTAATAAAATAATTAAGGGTTAGGCTGGCAGGTGGCATGGTGGTTAAGGCACTGGACTCCCACTGCTGACCGCAGTTTGAGTCCCAGATCTGGTGGCTTGTTTTCTTACTTGCCCCCTCTGTCTCTCTCTGGTCAAATTAAAAAATAATGATAATAAATAAAATTAAATAAATAATTATTTAAAAAGTAATAGATAAGGGTCATCAATGGATACTAACACCATTAGGTGAAATATTTATGGGCAACTAGATATTCTCCCAAAGGATCACCCCAAATCAGAGGGGGAAACTATAATGGAGAGATGGTGTGAGCACCACTTTCACCCAATTAGTAAACTTAGCCTTGCTTTTAGAGGGACACTGAGACGTTAGATGCTTCCAGTATGATGAAACATAAAGTACACAGGAGTGGGCCAGCCATGGCCTGCTGGTTAAGGCAGTCAGATCCTACACGGCCTGCATGGATTAAGTCCTGGACCTAGTAGCTTGAAAAAACACTCTGGGGGGGAACCAGCAGTTAGCGTAATGGCTATGTTGCTGTATTCCCATGTAGTTGATCGCGGTTCGTGTCCCAGACCCCTTGGCTTAAAACTCACACTAGGCACGTGTGCATGCGTGCCCAAGATCCCAAGAGGAGAATGGAGGAGAAGGGATTGTGGCGTGACCATCCCCCCTGGGGGGTGATTTCTCGCTTTCTGTCATTCTGTCTCTGTCTGTCTGGTGAGCGCACGCGCCCTATAGCGAAAACCTCTCCAAAAAAAAAAGAAGAAAGAAAAACACCCTGGGCATGTGTTTATGTGAACCCAAAATCCCAAAAGGAGGGAGAAACGAAGGAGCAGGGATTTAGGGCTATAACAAAATACAAAACATGATTCATACTTGGATCTGCTATAAAAGGAATAATTGAGGATATCTGAATATAGATGAGATACTGGATGGTATTAGGGAATTAAAAAAAAAAATTTTTTTTTAGATTTCTTCCATAGAGCACCTGTGCTCGCCAGAGGGTGACAGAGAGGAAATGAGAAGTCATTCCCCAGGGAGGGGGAGATTGTCCGTGGCACAATCCACTCTCCTCCATTCTCCTCCTGGTGTGATTTTCAGGCTGCTGGATCTGGGACTAGAACCATGGTCTGCCATGTGGGAGTGCCTTAACTAAATTAGGGAGTTATTTTTAACTTTGTTCAGTTTATTGACGGTTTATGGCTGTATAGGAAATTTTTCTTATATTTTAAAGATGAGTATTTATGTATTTAGAAGTGAAATATTTATTTATAATGTATCGTTCATTTTAAAGAACTTTGGCATGAAGAAAATGGTGGAATAAACCTGCCAAAATGTTAATGTGTTAAATCTAGATAAGTGTATGGGTATTGGTTGCACTAGTCTTTCAACTATCTTTTTTTATATTTTAAGAGATTTTTGCTATAGGGTGTGTGTACTCACCAGAGAGACAGAAAGTGAGAAATCACCACCGGGGGATGACCATGCTCCAATCCTTTCTTCTCCATTCTCCTCTTGGAATTTTGGGCATGAACACACATGTACCCAGCATGAGTTTCAAGTTGCCAATTCCAGGATTCAAACCACAGATGGCCACATGGGAATCCAGCACTTTAACCACTATACCACCTACTGGGCCACAACTACTTTTGAAAAAAAAATATGTTTAGAGGCTGACAGGTGGCATGGTGGTTGGGGTACTGGACTCCCAAATGACTGACTACAGTTTGACCCTGACCTGACAGCTTGCTTTTTCACTTTCCTTCTCTCTGTCTGTGGTCAAATTAATAATAATAATTATTATATAAAATTAAATAAATAATTCTTTTAAAACTATATATTTGAAAATGTTCAAAAAAAGAGAAAGGAAATATTCATAATATATAGTTTTAAAAATTGGGTACAGTTAGTCCTATACCATGGTTGCTAAGCCCTGTGCGTAGGGAGCTAGACCCCACAGAGCCAACTGTGGTTCAAATTCTGACCCTAGTGGCTTTAAAAACATTCTGGGTACATTCGTGTGTGTGCCTCAAATCCTGAATACACAAATGGAAGAAAAAGAATTGCAGCATGACCACCACCTATTAGAGTGCTTTCTTTCTTTTTGTTTCTCTCTCTGTCTCTTGCGAGCACATATACTATCTGGCAATTTAAAAAGACTTAGATGGGGACCAGCAGATGGCGTAGTGATTATGTTGTTGTACTCCCACATAGTCGACTGCAGTTCAAGTTTCAGACCCAGCAGTTTAAAAGTCACGCCAGGCACGTGTGCATGTGTGTGTGTGTGTGTGTGTGTGTGTGTGTGTATGTGTGTGTGTGTGCCCAAAATCCCAAGAGGAGAATGGAGGAGAAAGGATTGCAGCATGGCCATCCACCCTGAGGATGGTTTCTCGCCTTCTGTTTCTTTCTCTCTCTGGCAAATGCACGTGCCCTGTAGCAAAAATCTCCCTTTCTCCATTCTCCTCTCGGAATCCTGGGCACACACGCACACATGCCCGGCATGAGTTTAAGACACCGGGTTCAGGACTCAAACTGCAGTCAACTACATGGGAGTCCAGTGACAGAGCCATTATGCCAACTGCTGGTAGCACAAAAATCTCTAAAAAAAAAAAAAAAGTTGGATAAAGAGTCTGTAAGAAATACTATTTCTCAGTCTTTGGAAGGGTAAGATGGCTTTGGCTTATGTTAAGAACTTATGGCTCTTGGATTCTTGCTCATATGCCGTTTTTTTTTTTTTCTTTTCTTTTTTCTCCTCCATCTCCCCCCCATCCAGCTCTCTTTGACTCTATGCACAGCAACCAGGCCTCAGATAGCCCATTTTCCCCACCCCGTGCTCTTCATTCACCTCCCCTGCAACTCCGGCAGCGCTCTGAGAAGCCCCCTTGGTGTAAGTAATCCTGTTGAAATGGTTTAAATAAAGGGCAAGAAGGATGGAGGGCTTGGTAAATGAGGGATGTCACATGAAGAAAAAGAAGGTGGGGACCAAGAATAGCCATTCAGGGAAACAATCTCATTCACTGTTCTGAGATAAGAGGATCTGCTTATTCTCTCTTCATCTCTGCCTTCAATGCTCCCTCTATCTCACTAGAGAAGCTCTAAAGGATAGTGACCCAAAGGGCCCTTTTGGGGGAAAGAGAAGATGGAAACTTTGGTCTCAGATTCCCATTTGGTCCCTACAGCTTTCCCTAGTAAAGATGACTAGGAGGCAATGTCAATACTCTTGTCCTTTGATATTCATAGGGGATTGTTCCAGGATCTCCCCCTGCTGAATACTTAAATCTCTCAAATCCACTGATGCTCAAGTCTCATATAAATTGGCATAATATTGCATATAATCTGTGCACATCTTCCTATATACTTTGAACCATCCCTAGATTACTTATAAGTAACCTTAGCATCACATATAAGTGAAAGGAAAACACACATTTTGTAACTATTGGCATGGCCTGGCTGCATTGGTGCTTGGCTGAATCTGTGGCTGTAGTACCATGGATAGGGAAGTCCAACTGTATCTAGAGAAGCTGGGATCAGGAAGTGAGACTCTACCATTGATTTCTTTTCTTTTCTTTCTTTTTAAGGTTTTTGCCATAGGGTATGTGTACTTGCCATAAAGACATAGAGAGAAGGAAAGTAAAATCACACACACACACACACACACACACACACACTCCAGTGGGAATGGCCATTTCATAATCCCTCTCCCATTCTCCTCTTAGGATTTTGAGCACACATGTGCACACACACACACACACAGTGTGAGTCTCAAGCCACAAGATCTGGGACTCAAACCTTGGTTAGCCATGTAGAAGTCCAGCACCTTAACCACTATGCCACCTGCTGCCCCTACTATTGATTTCTACATGTTTCTTTTCTCAAGTTTTCTACTCTCAGTTAAGTTTTCAAGTTAAAGTGCTACTTTTTCTTTATCTTTGTTCTAAATAATTATTTGTTTTCATCTTATTTATTATTATTATTATTTATTTTTGGTAGAGAGAGATGTTTTTGTTATAGGACACGTGTGCTCACCAGAGAGACAGAAAGCGAGAAATCACCCCCCAGGTAGGATGGCCAAACTTCAATCCCTTCTCCTCCTATTCTCCTCTTAGGATTTTGGGCATGCAGGCACACATGCCCAGCGTGAGTTTTAAGCCACCAGGTCCGGGGCTCAAATCGCAGTCGACTACTTGGGAGTCCAGTGATGTAACTGTTATGCCATCTGCTGGTCCCAGATTATTATTATTATTTTAATACTGATGAGGAAAAAAAAAATCATTTCCTTATCATCCTGCCTCAAATCAAACATGTTTTTCATTATTTTACTTGTATTAAACTGAAGCTAAGATTTATATTTCAGCAGTGGGGTGAACAGTTGTAAAATTTTGCCCTTCTTCTGGTACTCTGAATCAGAAAGAAATATTCTTCTCTGATTCCAAGATTTCTTCCCCTAAATTTCAGAGTATCCTACGATCACTTTGCCATTGCCCCTTTACCTCGCTCCTGTAGTATTTACAAGTTCCATGTTTTCTACAAATCATATTCTTCTCCCTCTTTTGTTTCTGTCTGGCCTCTTTGATGTACCTGAGTCAGATCACTAGCTGGATATTAGGACTTCTATTCGAGGGTAAAGCTTAACTTCCATGTTCTCTCTCTCTCTCTCTTTTTGCATCCAGTATCAGAACTTTGACTCAGTTTTAGGCATGTAGCCTCACTGGTAAACATCTTTAAGGTCTATCTGTATAAGAAATAGGCTCCATATTTCTAAAGCCTTGTTGGCCCAAAACCATATGCATTTTTGTTTGTTTTGTTTTTGTTTTTCCTACTTGAAGCACACCTCCAACTGATCCTCCAGAGGACATAATTAGCATAACTTAAACTCAGACTGAGCCTTTGCAGGCTCAAACTTTCCACTTTTCTCAAGTTCTCTCTGATGACAGAATACTCAAGTGTCCCGTTTCTCGAGTCTACCATTACTGATACTGTAGTGCTTTAATATGAGAAGTCTTCAACAAAAAATTCATGGAAGATGCATATCATGAAAAAGATATGATTTTTAAAAGATATGAAAATTTCAAGAATTTCTGGATCAAAATAAATTCATGCTTTTTTTTTTTTCCTTAGAGGTTTTTGCTGTAGAGTGTGTGTGCTTGCCAGAAACATAGAGACGGAGAGACAGAAAGCAAGAAATCACCCCCCAGGAGGAATGGCCACACTGCAATCCCTTCTCCTTCAGTCTCCTCTCAGGATCATGGGCACACACGCACACACACCCAGCATGAGTTTAAGCCACCAGGTCCAGGACTTGAACCATGGTCGACCACGTGGGAGTCCAGCGACCTAGCCATTATGCCATCCGCTGGTCCCAAAATAAATTCATGCTTTTATTTTCCACAAGGTTTTGAAAGTCCTACTGTATATAGTTATAATTACCATCAATATGTATGATATTTACAGAGGACAGAGTAGTTTGTCCTGTAATAGAGGTAAATGAAGTAGAGATTGTGGTAGGAATCATCCACACAGTAACTGAAGACTTTGAGGTCTTCATTACATTACTGTCAGGATCTGGGAAATTCCTTTTTATGTTTTCTATGTATATAATATGCACAAATCTGTAACACTGTATGTCCAAAGACTTAGAGGGTCCTAACTTTGGATATATGAATGGATATCAGTGTGAGATTATAAGCTCCAGCAATCATATAAATGGTCTTCCAAAAGTTCATGGAAAATGTGTATTATAGAAAAACTCTATGAATGGATTCCAAAGTTTTTGTACCAAAATGAACTCAACTTGATTTCCATTTTCCCATGAACTTTTGAAGTCCCCACATATACAAAGATTAGTGTGAATATCTTTATGTACATTTTTTCTTTGAAATAATCCATGGTTTTCATTAGCTCCTCAAAGAGAGTAGTGATCTCCAGAATGATTCATTAAAAGCTTCTGCCATTTGGAGATTCCATGGCAGTATTCCCATCTTTAGGTAAATAATTTTCTTTCTATTATTCTGATTTATAAAGTTTATCTACACTCTCTTGCATACTTATCTCTTGGGCTATGCACACTGATTCCTTCTGTCTCAAAAATACATTGATTGCTTTAAAGAAAGAATCTAGGGTGCCAGCAGGTGGTGTGGTGGATGATGGTGCTGGATTCCCATATGGCCAACCATGGTTCAAGTCCCAGACCTGGTGACTTGATTTCTCACTTTCCCTGACAATAACAAATGGAAATAAATAAATAATTCTTAAAAAAAAAAAAAAAAAAGA
>NW_006200910.1:187257-190905 GCF_000334495.1 Tupaia belangeri chinensis | reverse complement strand
CCTATATATATATATATATATATATATATATATATATATATATATATGGACCAGCAGTTAGCGTAATGGCTATGTTGCTGGACTCCCACGTAGTCAACCGCAGTTCGTGTCCCAGACCTGGTGGCTTAAAACTCACGCCGGGCACATGTGCGTGCGTGCCCAAGATCCCGAGAGGAGTATGGAGGAGAAGAGATTACAGCATGGCCATCGCTCCTTGGGGGGAGGGGTGATTTTTCACTTTCTGTCTCTCTGTCTCTCTCTGTCTGTCTGGTGAGCACATGTGCCCTATAGCAAAATATATATGTACATATATATATACACACACACATTAAAAAAGAATGAGTCTAATAAAAATTGTACATCAGTTTGACTAAGAGTATTTCATTAAGGTGATATTGCTCTCATCCTCCCCTCTCCTTACCTACAGTTGTACACTAAATCTATAGAATTAAAATCTCTGAAGATGGAACCTGGAAATTTGTAATTTTTAAAAATTTGCACAATTATGGGGCCAGCAGGTGGCATGGTTAAGAGTGCTGGACTCCTCCATGGCCAACCACAGTTTGAGTCCCGAACCTGGTGGCTTGCATTCTCATTTTCCCTTTCTCTCTCTCTGGTCAAATTAAAATAAGTAAATAAATAAAATAAAAGTTAAATGAAGTAATTCTTTTTTAAAAAAATTGCACAATTATGATGTAACCCTAATTCTGAACCCCTGAACTAAAGTGTTCATATGCTTCCAAAATAGGAATGAGGTTGTGGTAATTTAGAGTTTGGATAGGAGTGTATCTATAGAAGAACCAGGTAATGTGAACCGTAGCACTCTCTTCTGAAGTCTTACGTATATTTTAGTGCTACTTCTACAGTATATATTGGACTAAGATGACAGATTCTGAGCTGGGAAAACGTAGGGATCCCTGCCTGGCTCACAAAGAATTTGGAACTTGGGCAAGTCAGTGATATGGTGGTTAAGGTAGCTGGAGCCCACATGCCCTACCGTGTGGTTTGAGTCCTGGACCTGGCAGCTTGAAAAACATTCTGGGTGCATGTGCATGCATGCCCAAAATCTTTAGAGTAGAAAGGAAAAGAAGAGATTGTGGTATGGCCATCCCTCCTGGGAAGGTACCTTCCTGCTTTCCCCCTTTCTCTCTCTGCTTTCCCCCTTTCTCTCTCCAGTGAGGATATGCACCCTGTAACTTTAAAAGAAAAACAAAATTTCAGAACTTCTATCTCCAAAACATGAATAGCACAAGCCATCCATTCTAGCATTTGAACTATAGACAAAGGGTAGAAACTACTCTTTCAGCTTGTCTGACTTGGTTTCCTGACTTTGCTTTACAGACAGCAGTGGCCCTTCCAGCACTGTGTCCAGTGCTGGTCCCTCTTCCCCTACTGCAGTGGATGGTAACTCCCATTTTGGCTTCAGTGATCAGTCCTCCCTAAATTCACATGTGACTGAAGAACGTCAAGGCCTTGGGCTGCTCCAGGAGATCCCTGGGAATGGAGCACAAGAGCTCCCCACAGAAGGGGAACAAGAGCTTTTTGAACCAAACCAGTCCCCACAGGAGGCACCTGAGGAAACTAACCAGCCATGCCAGGATGTTGCTGAGGAGGTCAGCCAGTCATGCCAAGAGGTGCCTGACATCAGCCAGCTCTGCCAGATCATCCCTGAGGAGGTCAGTCAGCCATGCCAGGAGGTCCCCGACATCAATCAGCCATGCCAAAAGAACCATGACCATGTTAATTACACATGCCAGGAAGTCCCTCAGCTCAGCCAGACATGCCAGACTGACCAACTATGCCAGGAAGACTTTGAGGAAGTTTACGAGTTTTGCCAGGAGAACCCTGAGGAGATCAGCCATCCATACCAAGGGATCTCTGTAGAGACTGGCAGGCTGGTCTATGGGTTTCCTATAGGGGCTGGGGACCTAGTCATCCAGGAAACCCTTGAGGAAAATGACAGACTAGTCCAAGAAATCCCTGAGGAGCTCAGCCAGCCCGGCAAGGAGGTCTCTGCGGATGTTGACAGGCTAGACCAGGAGGCTTCTGCAATCAGTCTTTTGCTTCAGGATGTCCCTGAGGTTGATAAGCCATCCCAAGAATTCCCTGGAGAGGTTGATTTGCAGATCCAGGAGGTCCCTGAGGAGGTTGATCAGCAGTCCTGGATGGTCCCTGAGGTGACTGCCCAACTGCCTGAAGAGGACGTTCCCCAAGTCCAGTATCCATCTAGTGATCCAAACCCTCAGAGCCAGTCTCTAGCCCATGACCAGTACTCACCCCTTCCACCAGGAACATATGATTGATCATTTTCTCATTATTGGTGTCACACTATACCAGCCATTTGAGCCAGCAATCTTTTTTTGTTGGCTGACTCGCTGGCCAGCAAGAGACTATGGCTGTCACCAGAGGTGTCTGAGGAAGCAGTTCTCTTGGAATGAAGTATACTTGTGCCAGAGCTATGCTTGGGAGAAACCAATTTCATGTACAAAGCAGTTGTTGGTTCCTTATCTAGTCATTATACTTGACCAGGATTTCCTTGAGGTGGGCTGATCTGTCATTGTTCAGCCTACTCTGAGCATCACAGGAGATCCCAAATCATTGAGGGAAATGCCACTTAACTGCTGAAGACACAATCGGGGAACAGCAAATGCAAAATGAAGGACTCCAGGGTCTTTACTTTTGTGGAAATACTCACAAGTTCTCAAGGTACCCTTAGACCATATGTGCATTCAGGGGGACTCTTGTCTTTGCTTGCACTCCTCAGGTGGGCCTAGGATGGCTATCTGAAAAGTTTGGAAAAAAGAGTCCTCTTCCCAAACATATGTCATGGCCACTAATCTTAGACTGAGCTTATGGATGTTTCTATAGCATCCCTAAGTGTCCCCTCTGCTCCAGTCCTATTCCTCTGGACAATAGCTCTAGAGAAAAATAGGTATTAAGTTCCTGTGCAATTTCAAAGTAAGTCAGATGCTCTAGGGGATTGTCATCCAACTTGTGAAGCTGGACGTCTCTATTGTAGAGCTGTTTGGCTTAGGAGATGCTGTAGTAGAGAGAATCAGGTTCTATTTTAAGCAATCATTATAGATTGATATTGTACAGACATGAACAAAGATTTAATAAATATGTGTGTATATATATATGTATATATACACATGTATATATACATATGTATGTATGTATAATTTTTATAGTTGTGCCAGGACAGACTGGCCAATGACCAAATACTCCAGGATTCTTAAGAAGTTCATCCTTATATCATTGTGTTTTTAGGGCCAGATGTGATTATAAAGCTTTTCCCAAAGATCTGGGGATGGGAATGGGGGTGGGTAGATGACTAATGTGATCACTAAAGTGGGGGCCGGAACATTATGAGTGCTTAATAAATGCGAAACATGAGAATGGTGGTAGTGGTGGTTGTGATGTCATTGCGAATTCAAAATGAATATAGCTGAATCAATTGTGTCTGTAACTGAATTAATCGGACTCAGTAAAAAAGCCACTGGAGGGGACCAGCAGTTGGGGTAATGATTATGTCCCTGGACTCCCATGTAGTCAACTGCGGTTAGAATCCCAGACCCAGTGGCTTAAACTCATGCAGGGTGCGTATGTGTGCATGCCCAAGATCCCAAGAGGAGAATGGAGGAGAAG
>NW_006200910.1:169554-186371 GCF_000334495.1 Tupaia belangeri chinensis | reverse complement strand
AAAAAAAAAAAAAAAAAAAAAGCCACTGGAGTTGAGCAGAAATGGGCTATATAAATAAGAGATCAGCCATCCCAGGAGGTCCCTGTAGCAGTCAGCCCACTATACCCAGATGTCTTTAATGAGTAAAGTGTTGGGTGTAATGGAAGGTAGAAAGGGGCTCTGGTTCTGTAAAGCACCAGAGGGTACATACTGTCTTGCCAAATCCTTGGAATCACCCTCTGTTTTTCACTCCAATACTTGGAGCATCGGGAGGCATTGACACAAAAAAGTTATGTACCCTATCTCTGCCTTCTTAACATCTTTACATTGGGAGAGCCCTGAACACTGTGAGGGCAAGAACATGCCCTTGCCATGTATACACATGCATTGCTCCATGAAAATCCCAATTGTACAATGAGAGGTATTCCCAACCTCAAAAGATTCTAGATCTCTTAGGGCTCCTAATTTCTTACCTCTTTGGTATTCCTCTGGCCAGTGTCTAATCCTGTTTATTTGGTCCCTTAAATGCAGGTCCTCATCCCAGAAGCTCCCCTGTCTTTGCTTCCTCTTCCAAACCAAATGTGTGTGCCCACCCTACGCTCCTATTCTCCATACTCGGGCATCCTCATTTTTCAGAAATCATCCTGACTCTTTTTGCCTTTTTCTCTCTTCACCCACCCTAGGTTCTATGGCTCTTCTGAGTCTTGGAACTGCTTCCAGTAATCAAAGGGATCAAAGTCTTTGAGATCACTGATAATGCTGGTTGAAACAGAGATGTGGAAGCTAGGGCCCAGCAACCAAGTGAAGTGTAGAGTCAGAAAAACCCTAAGCAGTACTGCCCCATCTGCAATGAACTTGATTTATTGTTAGAGTTGGAGGCGGCTCCATTACAGCATCTGGGAACTATAGCAGGGAAGAGTAGGGAGGAGCAGAGCACAGCAGCACAGGGAGGGTGGGAGCTAGGAAGAACACAGGTGGGCTCATGTTGGTTTCCCAGTCGTTGGCAGAGAAGGCGAGCCCAGATGACTATTAGCGTCTGGGTTTCTGAGTCCAGCAGTAGTCTGGCAGGGCTGCTCACTGGCTTGCTTGGGGTGAGGTCTTCTCTTGGGGAGCTATTTTCAGACTCTTTTCATTTCACTCTGTATGAGTTAAGCTGTTGCTCAGCTTCATCTTTCTCTTTTCTTCCTCCCTCAGTATCCCCAAGTCCTCTGGCCTGGCCCCCACTTTCCAGATCCTCTGTCTGAGAGTCTGGGTTTGGAGAGGCAGCCAGCATTCCCATTTCAGCTGCAGGATGGCATAGTGGAAATGTCAGGGGAGTCACACGTTGCTGGGGTGTCAAATGTTGGGGTGTCAGGCAGTGGCTTATTTTTAACCCATTACACACCAGGCCACAGCAGATGACCACATGCAGAGAAGCCAAGCAGGAGATGAGAAGGGATCAGGATAATTAGAATGGGGTGGGTGAAAACTTTAAAAGGTCAAGGAACTTGAAAGGATTCTGGGATTGGGGCTGGGCTCTCCTTGCCCTTTTATGCTGCCCAGTAGGCCTGGTCTGGGCACAGCCCTGGGATGTGAATGAAGCAGGGGCTGGGAGATAAGCTCCTTTCTCCTCTTACCAGTCTGTTGGTCTAAAGAGCTTCAAGTTTTGGATTGAGACATTCAGATACTGAAGGAAGCAGTAGGACAGTGTAGCAGCGGTATACCCCCAGGCCCCTGCTAGAACCCAGACCCTGGTGGGTAAGGAGATGGGAGATGGAGGAAAGGGCGCAGCTCTGGGCACCTCACTGACAGTATCCTGCCCCCAGGTCACATAAATTACTATTGGAAGTCTTTCCCAGAATGCTAAATAATAAATAGATCAAAATAAAGAGATTCCTGGGGTTGGGAATACAGTCTCCCTCATGAGGGAAGAGGTTGCTCTCTGAGACCCATCCTCACTCCCCATCCAGTACCAGCATGTGGCAGTGCGAGGAGAGGGTATCATTCCAGGATTCTCAAGCATCAGAGGTCCTCCTGTCCTAAGTTTGTCCCCTCCCTCTATCCTATCCCTGTTACTTCGGATTTTGAGACCTCTCTAAGAAATGCATGAGGGGGAGAGACAACTGCTCCCATTGAATCCCCAAGTCCCTCCCAACAAGACATCTGCACTTCCCCCACCCCTAGCTCCCATCTCCCTCCACCCCAGAGGACTCAGCAGTAGCCATTCTCTAAAGGAGCTGGGGGAGCAGTTCCTTGGGGAAGGGAGGGTGCTTCTTTCAGAACTCGATCTTGCAGGCTGGGAAGGACTCATCCTGCATGACCACGGTGCTGCTGCTGGCTAGGACCAGGACGTTCAGTTGCTGCTGCTGCTCATGAGTCTGCTGGTACCACTCACGAGTCACCTCTGTGTCATGAGTAGGAATCAGAGTCACCTGGGCAAGAGACAAGACATGCCTGATGTGAGAACATGAGGGGGAAGCTGCAGGGGGAGGGGCACCTGATGGCCTCAGAAGCAGCCCTGCTGCCCACAGAGAGGTCTCTGTCCTTTGAAGAACAGGGACTGTGTTCCACTACTGCCTCTCAGTGAGCTTTGACTAGCCTACTTCCTGGCATACTACTTGTTGCAACTCACCTGAAGATTCTCCCCCCACTGGGCCTTGCCCTCTAGCAGGGCGTCCAGCACAGCCCGGCTTGGCTCGCCATTGGCAGGATCATTCCCACTGACCACATAGTAGGATGCACGCACTCGACGGAAGAAGTCAAGGTCAGCAGTCTTGCCACTGCAATGATTCGGGATATAGGCGAGATCCACATATACAGGGGGACCGGAGCCACCCTTAGAACCCAAGGTCACTGTAGAGACAAGCAGGACTTGTTGTAGAGGAAAAGTAGAATGCTTTTGGCAACCTTCCCCTCCCTCCCACTTCTGGACCAGCCCACAACCAGCCCCAAACCACAACCTTTCCCACTTTTCATGTTATACTTACTCGGTCCTGCCTTCAGTCCGTTGACTAGGCCTTTGGACATGGGGCTGTGTCCATCCTTTTCCTCTGCTGGGGGGACCTGGCTTGGAGTGCTGCGAGGTCGGGGTGGGGCCCGGGATGTTCGATCTGTTGGCCCTTTACCAGGAGTGGGTGAGCGTTTTCCCCGAAGATCCAGACGCCGTGCAGGGGACGCTGGCTTGGCCCTGCCTGGGGGCCTGCGTCCTACTCGCCCTTGTACCTTCTCCTTCTCCCGTAGCCTTTCTACCCTCCCAGACTCTGAGCTGAGCCCCTCAGGGTCAGCCATGCACACATCAGGGCGAGGAGGGGATGGGCGAGGATCTGGCTGGGGGATAGGGGGCGGGTCGTGGCCGGGCCTGGGATGGTGAGTTCCACTGATGCCCCCAGCTTTGTCCACAGGAAGGAAGTCCCCATCTTCATCTGAGTCGAGGGCTGCCTCAGCTGTGATGGATGGACACTCTTCAGTTTCTGGCGGGACATCAGAATCTGACTGTGAGGAGCCTGAGTCACTGGCTGATGTCGGGGGTGTCTCATCAGCCACAGGGCATGGTCCCCCTGAGGCCCCTGGTCCTCCTGCCCGGCGCCGTCCCCCTCTTCCCACCAGCCGAGCTTCCTCAGTTGAGAGGTCACTGTCATCTGTAGATGGGGGCAGAGGTGGGTTTAGGAAGGATGGGGAGAGCTCCCCACGGTGGTGCCGGGGATCAGCAGCACATCCCTGAGGCCCAGCCTCAACCTCAGGAGAAACACTGCTGGGTGGGCCACCAGAGCCCCCTCCAGGACACAGTGGCTGCTCAGGGGAGAGTAGTGTGTCAGGCCGGGAGCTCCTCTCGGCTCCCTCTGGCCAGGCCCCACGTTCCCAGGCAGGACAGACCTCAGCCTCTTTCTCAGCTCTGGCTGGGGTAGGACCTAGAGGTTTGGGGCTGGTTTCAGTTGGGCCATTGGCTGCACAGTCCCCAGAGGGATCCTGGAAGGGGCTTGGCTTCTTGGTGCTTTTCATGTTATACTTACTCGGTCCTGCCTTCAGTCCGTTGACTAGGCCTTTGGACATGGGGCTGTGTCCATCCTTTTCCTCTGCTGGGGGGACCTGGCTTGGAGTGCTGCGAGGTCGGGGTGGGGCCCGGGATGTTCGATCTGTTGGCCCTTTACCAGGAGTGGGTGAGCGTTTTCCCCGAAGATCCAGACGCCGTGCAGGGGACGCTGGCTTGGCCCTGCCTGGGGGCCTGCGTCCTACTCGCCCTTGTACCTTCTCCTTCTCCCGTAGCCTTTCTACCCTCCCAGACTCTGAGCTGAGCCCCTCAGGGTCAGCCATGCACACATCAGGGCGAGGAGGGGATGGGCGAGGATCTGGCTGGGGGATAGGGGGCGGGTCGTGGCCGGGCCTGGGATGGTGAGTTCCACTGATGCCCCCAGCTTTGTCCACAGGAAGGAAGTCCCCATCTTCATCTGAGTCGAGGGCTGCCTCAGCTGTGATGGATGGACACTCTTCAGTTTCTGGCGGGACATCAGAATCTGACTGTGAGGAGCCTGAGTCACTGGCTGATGTCGGGGGTGTCTCATCAGCCACAGGGCATGGTCCCCCTGAGGCCCCTGGTCCTCCTGCCCGGCGCCGTCCCCCTCTTCCCACCAGCCGAGCTTCCTCAGTTGAGAGGTCACTGTCATCTGTAGATGGGGGCAGAGGTGGGTTTAGGAAGGATGGGGAGAGCTCCCCACGGTGGTGCCGGGGATCAGCAGCACATCCCTGAGGCCCAGCCTCAACCTCAGGAGAAACACTGCTGGGTGGGCCACCAGAGCCCCCTCCAGGACACAGTGGCTGCTCAGGGGAGAGTAGTGTGTCAGGCCGGGAGCTCCTCTCGGCTCCCTCTGGCCAGGCCCCACGTTCCCAGGCAGGACAGACCTCAGCCTCTTTCTCAGCTCTGGCTGGGGTAGGACCTAGAGGTTTGGGGCTGGTTTCAGTTGGGCCATTGGCTGCACAGTCCCCAGAGGGATCCTGGAAGGGGCTTGGCTTCTTGGTGGCTTCCCCTGAGCACTCCAGGCGGCAGGGCAGGGTGCCATCATCCAGGTCTACAGGCAGGCTCGGAGCCGGAGCTGGGGCCAAGTCCAGCGATGCAGGGGGTGCTGGGCTCAGAGGAGTGAGGTCCCAGAGGCTGCGGGCAGCTGGTTCCATTCCTCCAGATTCCTGTTCTGTAGCCTCCAGGCCTGGAGGGAAGCGCTCAGCCACACTTGAAATCACAGGTGTGGTGGCCTCAGAGGAGGAGCCTTCAGACAAGGCTGGTGAGGCTGGTCGTGGCAGATTGGAGAGGAGAGGGGCCCCGGGAGAGCTGGGTGATGGGAGTTGGGGTAGAGAGGAGTCCAGGCTGGGGGCCTTGGTCACTTCCAGATACTCATCATGCCGGGCTCTGGTTGGGGGTCCCGGAGCCAGAGCCAGAGCTCGGTCCCCAGAGAAGGCAAGGGAGCCACAAGGTGCCGAGCGGGGTTCAGCTGGAGAGGGCAGCTGTGGGGGAGCTGGCTGCAAGGAAGAGAAGCCAAAGGCTGAAGCAGGGAAGTCCAGGCTGGGTCGGGCAGGGCCCAGGTGTGAGTCCGAGGAAGGGGTGGTGTGTGCCTCAGTTTCTGGCCACAATGTGGAGGGCCCTGAAGGGATGGGGTGAGGGGGGCTTGGGGACTGGGCCTCTTTCTCTGGCTGTTCCCGAGCCCCCTTCTCCAACTCTGAGTCACTAGTACTGTCATCCCAGTGAGGCCGGCCTGATTCCTTGGGTGATGGGGTCCTCCTCTCTGGACTGCAGCTCAGGATGTTACCATTGAGAGGGGGGCTTGGACCTTTGCTCAGAGGGATAGGAGCACGAGGGGGTACTGCAGGTGGGACGAGGCTGGGCTCCACACCCGGCCCTGGCTTAGGCTCCTGCCTAGGGGGTACAGTGGGTCCTGCCAGGGCTGCATAGCTGAAGGCTGGAGTGTCAGATTGGAGGCTCTTGGGCGAGACAGGAGATGAAAGCTCCTTTTCTGCTGATGTGTTTCGTCCGGCAGCCTCCTCTTTGGTTGAGAGGCGAAGGGGCCAATCCCCAGCAGCTCCGAGTGGAGGCTCTCTGGTAGGGCACGCAGGGCCAAGCCCAGTAAGCATCATCTGCTCGTAGATGTCTGCATACTGAAAGCTTCTCTCATCAGGATAGGGCGTGGGCTCCCTCTCCTCTGGCTCAGTCTGCTCAGGCTCTCTGGTAGTACAGCTCTCGCTGGTGTCTGGAACCTTTGAGCTGTGTGGGCTGCCATCAGGTGCCCCAGTCCCACCTTCTTCTTCCCTTTCCCCTTCAGCCTTACGGTAGTCCTTCCCCAGGGGGGAGTATGGTCCACCTTCCAACTCAGCTGCTCCATCCTGCACTGCAGCCACCACACTGTCATACTCTGCTGTGCCCCAGGAGAAGGATGCAGGAGTGTGTGGCTCTGGGGCAGGTGTCGGGGGAGCTGGAGCTGGGGAGAGGGGAGCAGGGGGCAAGGGTCTGTCCTTGGGCACCCATGGTGGGATATCAGCCAGCCATGAGGGAGTAGTGGGTTCGTTCCTCATAGGAGGCATGGGCTTAGGCTCTGGGATAGGGCTCTCTTGTCCTGGGGCTGGAGAAACCCTCTGTCCAACCATCTCAGGTGGAGAGGTTGGAGGGGAGATGATTTCAAAAGGAGAGCGGGCAAGTTTGTCCTCTTCCTCTGGAGGCAGCCCAACTGGTGACTCAGCGAGCCAGCGCTCCACCTCTAACCCTTTCTGTGGTGAGGACTCCTGGAAATTCTTGAAGTCTGAGGTCCAGGGGCTCCGGGGTGTGTGTTCCAAGGGAGGTACTTCCTGATCATCATCTGGCCCCTCATCAAGGAAAGTGCTCTCTCGTTCCTCAGTGTACCTTGGGCGGGTCCCCTGGCTATCCAGCTCATGAGGAAACCAGACCTTCCGCTCACAGCTCAGCTCCCTCCAGTATGTGTCCTGTTCCAGGGCCACATCTTCTCTGCCCCTCCAATACCTGTCCTCCTGCTCAGATGTGTCCTCCCACGCTGGGGCAGGCTCTTTCTGTTCTCCAGCTGGCTCCCCTCTGGTTGGAGATGTTTCTTGCCACTCCTGGACTGTTTCCTGCTCCTTCCAGTACTTCTCTTCCTGCTCTTGGGCCTTGCTTTCCTGCACTGCGCTCTCCTCCAGTCCCAGAGCTTTGGTCTTCATCTTTTCTGGGGATTTTTCCTCCATCTTTAGTTTCATGGGTTTCTCCTGCACTAAGCTGTCCTGCCCATGAGTCTGATCTTCCTTTTCCAGAGACTTATCTTTCTGTTCAGCAGCTTTATTGTTTTGTTCCAGGGCTTCGTTCTTCTGTCCTAATTCTTCTCCTAAGGCTTGATCCTTCTCTCCTAAGACCTTATCCTTCTGTTGCTGGGCTTTGTCTTTCTGCTCAGAGGTTTTGTAGGTCTCTTCTAGGGCCTTCCTCTCCAGTTCAGGGACTTTGTCCTCTGGAACTTTGTCTTTATGTTCAAAGTCTTGGACTTTTTGTTCTAAGACTTTGTCTTTCTTTTCTGAGGTCTTATCCTTCTCTTCCAGGACCCTGTCTTTTTGTTCTAAGTCTCTTTCTTTTTGTTCTAAGTTTTTGTCTTTTGGTTCCAGGCCCATGTCCTTTTGTTCCAAGGCTGCGCCTTTTTGTTCTAAGTCTCTGTCTTTTGGTTCCAGTACCTGGTCTTTCTGTTCTGGGACTGTGATCATTTGTCCTAAGACTTTGTCCTTCTCTTCTGGGATCTTTTCCTTCAGTTCCAGGGCTGTGTCTTTTTGCTGGAAACCCTGACCCTGCTGTTCCCCAGCCTTGTTGATTTCTTCCAGCACCTCATCTTTCTGATGACTAGCTGTATCCTTCTGCTCCTGAGTTTTGTCCTTCTGCTGTGGCACATCATCTTTTAGCTCAAGTTCATTGTCCTTTTGTTCTGGGGCCCTTCCTTCCAAATCTGGAACTTTACCCTCCCACTCCATGGCAATGTCCTCCATGGCAGGGCTTGGCAAAGACTCAGGACTCTTGGTCACGGAGCTGTCAGATGTCAGAATGTGTTCACCAGGGCTTGAGATCGCCCTGGGTGAGTGCTTCTCATCTCCTGAGAGAGTAGAATGAGAGCAGCTGGCAGGTAATTTTCTGTCAGGGCTCTCATCTGTGACACCTGCCTGTGCAGAGTACCCAGTGGTCTCATCTGTGGGAGGTGATACCATGGCTGCCTGGGGCTCTGGAACAGACATGGGAGCTAGGTGGTGAGAGGTGTCCTCAGCCTGCATCAGAGGCCCCTTTTCTTCCTTTCCAAGGCTTAATTCCCCAAACTGGAGGGTGCCAAGATTTTCTGGAGAGAGCTGTTTAGAAGAGATATCCAGAGAGGTCTCTTTGCTAGGACTCCCTTCTGAAAGAGAAAGGGACTGGGTGTCTTCTGGAGACACCTCTGGCCAAAGACCTCTGTGTAGCTGCTGTTCTGTCAGGCCACAGGGGGACCTAGAAGTACACTCTTGTTTGGCAGTGTCTGGGGAGACCACACTAAGGACAGAGAGAGACTCTCCATCTTCAGGAGAGAGGCTTTGATCAGGAAACTGGAGCACCTCATCTTTCTGGGGTTCACCAGGTTCTTGGAGTGATGGCCCCAAATCTCTGGGAAGAGAGTCTGCTCCCAGAATTGGAACTGTGGGCTCTCCTGCCTCCATAGTCTCAAAGACTATTGCTTTGTCCTGCTCCGGCAACAGCTGAATGGTACAGCCTGTATGTCCCCCAATGATGCTGACAGGTCCTTCCTGGGTTTGGGGGCTCCTGGGAGGAGACACCTTCCTCTCCTTCTCTAATGTGCTCTTTTCAGGTTCTGGCTTGACAGTCTCCTCTGCAACATCTTCCTTGCCCACACCTGGTGTGCGCTTGGTGTCTCCCCAGGAATCTGCTTCTTCAAAGTCCTGGGGCTCGGACTTTTCATCCACTGGGGACTGATGAAAGGGTGTGTGGGTGGCACTGGGTGGGCCAGATGGTGGAGGAGAGGCCATTTTCACTGTGCTGTCGTCTGGGCTGAGGCACCGTTCTTCTCCCTCTCCAAGGGCTGGTTCTCCTGGATGTAAGGCATGGCCTGGGGTACCAAACACTGGAGTTCCATATTGACCGCTAAGTTTCTCGGATATCTGTACCTTTACCCTCTCCTCCTTTTCCTCTTCCACGGCTCTCTCTTCAGGAAGGCCTCTCCCTGCAGCCTCTCCTCTCCTCTCTGACTCCCCGGTCACAGAGAAATCCTCACAGGGTGGTGATTTGAAGCCCTTGTCCTCTTCCAGTGAGGAGGTGGGTGAGATGGTACCAGCTGAGGGCACATAGTCCAAGCCCTGAGTTGCTTCAGTGCGGGAGGAGGGAATGCTTGTGACTGTATCAAGCAGTAAGGAGCTCTTGCCTGTCTCCTCTGTCTGGGGAGCTGTGAGTGAAGCCACAGACTGGTCCTCAGCCACTGAAGTAGCAAATGAAGAAAGCTTGTCACACTCAGTGATTGAGGTGGCTGAGGACACGTGTTCCTCTTCAGCCAAAGGAGCAGCCACCATGTTGGGGGGGTAGGTGAGTTCAGTCTCTGGTGCACCATAGCCCTTGCCGGAGGTGACTGGAGCAGTGCTATCCGCAGGCTGGCTGGCTTCAAAGGGGCCAGGACCTTCAGGTCCAGAGAGGTCATACATACTTGTAGGGAATCTGGGTGGAGCTGGGCGCTCCTCTGGCTCATCATGGATCTCCTCATCTGAGATGGTCTGCTCAGTCTCTGAGTAGCCAGGAATTGTCTCATCCTGGATGTAAGAGACGTGCTCAGTGGCTCCTGCAGGTGTGGCCAGGCTGCTTAGGAATGATGAGGTCTCCTTCTCAGGGGCCTTGCCCTGGAATCCCAGTTCCCTGGCCCCAAGGGCCTCTCTGCCCCTTGGAGTCACCTTCAAAGCTTCCTGCATATGCTTTTGGTAAAATCCCTCAGCCTTTGTCTCCTCCTCTTCCTCCTCGTCTGAAGGGTGCACCTCCTCCATCTCCTCTAACTCAGCCTTCTCTATCACGTCCTCTTTTACCTCAGGTTCACTTTCCTCTCTGGCTTCTGTTTTATCTGGGAGCCTCTCTGCTTCCTTCTGCTTCTTTTCCTCCCAGGTATCTTTCTTCTCCTCTGTTTCAGCCAAGTCTGGGCCTCTGTCCTTGCCACTTTGTTCCTCAAGGATATCTGAGACAACCTCTTTCTCTTTCCTCATCTGCTCTTCTTGCTCCAGCCCCGGGACAGATGGTGTTCCTTGAATAGCTGTACTTGGGGTGCCCTCCTCTGTAGTGTCTGGAGGAAGGGTTTTCTCTCCTAGTCCTGTGACCCTCTGTTCAGCCAGCAAACCCCTCTCTTCACGCTTCATCTCCTCAAAGTCCTGTGTGAGGTCCTCTGGTGAGGACAGGGTCTGCTCTCTGTGCCCACTGACTGCTGGGAGTGGCACAGCCCCCTTCTGGGCTGGGGGTGTCCGAGGCTCAGAAGACAGCTCCTTCTCGCCACGGGCAACTCGGCTCTTGTCCATTTTGACTCTTCCAGGGGCCTTGGCTTTATAGAGGGTCTTACGGACCTCAGGAGTAAAGGGCTTCAGGTCTGGCTTGGAAATCTTCTTGACCTCAAATTTGGTATCTTTCCTTTTTTCCTCCTTCTTGGCATCTTTCTTCTCCTCCTTCCTTCCCTCATCCTTCTTGAACTCCTTCCTCTCTTTCTTGATCTCTTTTTTCTCCTTATCTTTTTTCTCATCCAGCTTTGATATCTTTTCTTTAAGGTGTTTCTTCCCAACCTTGTCCTTGATCAGCTTTCGCTTCTCGGCCTTCAGTGCCTCACTTGACTCTGTCCTCACCCTCTCTGGCTTGGCAGGCTTCTCTGGGGGCTTCTCAGATGGCTCTTTTGTCTTCTTCTCTGTCTTGGCTAATTCCTTGGCCAGCTCTGAGCGGGCCTCCTTGGCTCCCTCTTCTGCTACCTCCTCCCGTTTAGCCAGCTTGCTCACAACTGTCTTGGTAGTGGCTTTGAGGCTCTCCTTGCTGTCAGCCCGCTGTTTGATTTTGCTGGGTTTGAGGTTGGCAGGCACAGCCCCAGCAGCCAGGTCCTTCTGTGTGGCCACAGGGTAACGCAGGAAGTCCAGGTGCCTAAGCTTTTCCAGGCCCTCCAAGATCTTGTTCTGGGGAGCATTTCCTGGAAAAAGCACACGCACTATCTTCTCAGTGGGGTTGGCTGGTAGCCAGACCACAAGAGCAGTGATAGAGGTCAGGTAGGGCACTGAGATCTCTGCCTCCTTCCCATTGGCCAGCACAATGCCTGTCTTGGCTTTACTATTGCCTGCCCACTTTTGCATGAGGAACTGCATCTCCTTGCTGTCCTTGACAGGGTTGAGGACATACATGTCCAGCCGGCCCACACCCATTTTGTGGAAGAGAGTCAGCGGCTCAATGGTGTTGCTGACCACACGGTACAGAGGCTCGGCCTGGATGCCCAATCGGTTTAGGTGTTGCAGAGTGAGGCAGGCCTCCTCAATGCTGCGCTTGGCCTTCCGGGAGGCATCAGGCAGCCGCAGCTTGTCGGGCACATTAAAGAAGACAACTCCAAGCTCCGGGGAAATGAGGTTCTTCACCCAGTCGCTGTAGCTGCTAGAACCCTGGGACTGCTCTTCTTCTAGCTCTGCCACTTTGCGCTGCAGGAGTCCATTGATGCCCGGAAGGTTGTCTGCTCCAATGTGCGTGAGCAACACTGAGTCAATGCGGTCCAGGTGCCGCACCAGCTTCCAGAAACAGGACTTGCGATCAGAGCCACCATCCACCAGGATGTTGAAACCATTGACAGCAAAGAGGGCAGAATCCCCGCGGCCACCTGGGAAGATGTAGCAGCAAGGCTTGGAGAGCTTGAGGAAGCCCCCTGAGGTTGGGGGCTCTAGCAGGTCAAAGGGGGATGGCACATCCACAGTCTCAGAGACGTACTCGGAGAACTCAGCCACACCATCCATGGTGGGCAGCGTGGGCTCAGGGTTTAGCCGGAGGTGCAAGGTCTCTTGGGAACTGGACAGTCCCAAGTGGCTCCAATCACCCTCCCCTAAGCAGGACACGGTGAGGAAGGCCTGGATCCCAGGGTCTCTATTGCTGAGCAACTGGGCAATCTAGAGGAATGAAGATAGAAGCCTGATCAGGTCATTGGGTTGTATTTACCTGACTCAGATTCAATCCCCTAATCATCACCTCTTCCTAAGGTAAATGCCTATCTTTCTGCCAGGGCCCTCTGGTCAAACAATGCAAGATTTTCCTTTCCTTAGTTCCCTCCTCACAGCTTTAGTCCTGCCCCATATCACTTTCCTCCCCAGACACTAGAGCATGGAACTTACCTCTGGGTTGTGAAGGACCTGGGCAAAGTTTTGGTAGGAGTAGGTGCCACTCTGTAGGATGAGGTCTCCTGCAGGCTCTAAGCTTTGCCCGCTCAAGATCAGTAGTTTGTGAGCTGATGGGCTACAGAGGAGATGGTGAACCTGAAAGGGAAGGAGAGCAGTGCAGATGTAGGGAAGGGCATGGAACGTTGTTGGTGTTCCCCTCAGTACTGCTGGGATGTGCTCTCTTCTGGAGTTCCCCCCAAATACCTTCAGAGTGGGGCTGTGAATTATATATCAGCCTAGATGGCAAAGAGAGAAATTTCTGGCTTTAAAGTGTCAGGACTGGCAAAAGTAGGTTATAGCCCTTACAGCAGACCTTCTTGGCAAGACACAGGCCCTGAGCTTACCTCAGAGCTGATGCTGTGTGCACTGGGGTTTACTAGGATGATGGTCTCTAGGATCTCACTCTGGTGGCAGAGGGTCCTCTGGCCTGAAGGAGAGATGTAAGAATTTGTATTATTAAGAGTAGGTGGTAGCCGGCAGGTGAGGTGGTGGTTAAGTGCACTGGACTCCCACATGGAACAATTGCAGTTCAAGTCCTGGACCTGGTGGCTTGCGGTGAGGAAGGCCTGGATCCCAGGGTCTCTATTGCTGAGCAACTGGGCAATCTAGAGGAATGAAGATAGAAGCCTGATCAGGTCATTGGGTTGTATTTACCTGACTCAGATTCAATCCCCTAATCATCACCTCTTCCTAAGGTAAATGCCTATCTTTCTGCCAGGGCCCTCTGGTCAAACAATGCAAGATTTTCCTTTCCTTAGTTCCCTCCTCACAGCTTTAGTCCTGCCCCATATCACTTTCCTCCCCAGACACTAGAGCATGGAACTTACCTCTGGGTTGTGAAGGACCTGGGCAAAGTTTTGGTAGGAGTAGGTGCCACTCTGTAGGATGAGGTCTCCTGCAGGCTCTAAGCTTTGCCCGCTCAAGATCAGTAGTTTGTGAGCTGATGGGCTACAGAGGAGATGGTGAACCTGAAAGGGAAGGAGAGCAGTGCAGATGTAGGGAAGGGCATGGAACGTTGTTGGTGTTCCCCTCAGTACTGCTGGGATGTGCTCTCTTCTGGAGTTCCCCCCAAATACCTTCAGAGTGGGGCTGTGAATTATATATCAGCCTAGATGGCAAAGAGAGAAATTTCTGGCTTTAAAGTGTCAGGACTGGCAAAAGTAGGTTATAGCCCTTACAGCAGACCTTCTTGGCAAGACACAGGCCCTGAGCTTACCTCAGAGCTGATGCTGTGTGCACTGGGGTTTACTAGGATGATGGTCTCTAGGATCTCACTCTGGTGGCAGAGGGTCCTCTGGCCTGAAGGAGAGATGTAAGAATTTGTATTATTAAGAGTAGGTGGTAGCCGGCAGGTGAGGTGGTGGTTAAGTGCACTGGACTCCCACATGGAACAATTGCAGTTCAAGTCCTGGACCTGGTGGCTTGCTTTCTCACTTTCCCTCTCTCTGTCTCCCTGAACAAACTAGAAAAGTTAAATAAAAATAATTTTTAAAAATAAGAGTAGGCATAGACTAACATGGAGAGGCATTACGTGGGGCAGAAGAAAGACTGTACTATCAGAGGATAGGGCTTAGGGAAAAGAGAAACAGGACTCCTCTTAGATCCTGCCACCTTGAACGTTATAAAATCTAGGAACTGGCTTCTCCAGCTCTTCTCCTGCAGGGTTTCCACCTCCCCTCTCCTACACTGGCTGTCTCTCCTTCCCTTCATCTGCTACATCCTCTGCTGCCCAAGCCCCCACCCTCTGCCTGGAACTCCCGCTTCAGGCTGCCCTGTTGACAAGAAGCTTTTGTCCCTCTCGAGCACTAAGCTCCTGGTGCTGCCTGGGGAAAGGGGGCTCAGCTGGAGAGAGGGCTCCTGGGAGGATGAGCCACACTCAGCTTTCTCCTCACCAGCTCGCCTCTTCCCTGGACTTTTGTGCCAGCGGAGTGTCTGGAAATAAGGAGATGGGAGCTTCTGTAAAGTGCTTCATAGACTCCCCCTTCCTTTCCAACCCTGGATCCCAAGTCAGAATTCCTGTTCCAGAGGACTCAGAGATGCCTGTGCAATCTAAGCATTTGGGGTTTTACAATTCAAAGAGCAGGTATAGGACTATAACTTCCTAGCTTCATTTCTAGTTCCTCAGCGGCCAAGCCTGTACTCATACACCGGCATGCAATCACGTTTCCACCCCCAAAGGTTTCATGGCTGCTCTCCCACCTCGCCTTCATGTCCCCAAAGCTCCAGAGAAGCCTATTTCACTACCCTACGACCCATTACTTATAACAGTTTTTCCTGTCATCCTTGCCCTCTCCTGTGGGCCTTTTCCCACCAAGACAGAGTGAGGGGTTCACAAACAGATAGATATATAAGGAAGGAAAGATTCAAGATGTTCCCCAGGCCATGGAGAAAGAGAAGAGATCCCCAAGTCCCCTATTTCTCTTTTCCAGACTCATATGAAACACCAACCAATACAACAAATAAAGAAAGTGACAGGTTAGAGATACTGAAGAGTATTGCCAGCCCTAACTCCTGGCCCTCCTCCCCGCACACTCTTCCCAATTGTGGGAGTGAAAGTGGCCTTACAAACAGACAATCCACTAGACGGCCCGGGAAATGGGCTACTTGGAGGACATTGGTAGGAGGGCTCATAATTTGTCCCCTAGCATCCCTTCTGTGACCCAGCTCTCTCCTCTTTCTGGGGATCCCACACGGGGAGCCTGCAAAAGGGCCTTTATTAAGAGGAAGAACTGTGGCGCCAGGATCAGGCAGACCTGGCAGCTCAGAGCTGCAGTTGCAGCTTCAGGGGCTGGGGAGGACTACGCACAGTCAGAAGACCAAACCCCATGCAGGGTGGGCAGTGCGCAAGAGTTCAAGTGTTCTCCTCTATGTACTTGGGAATTGCAGAAAACTCTGGGGTCAGTTCAGAGGAGGAGAGCCATCTCAGAGGCAGCCGGGGCAGGACGTGGGCAGGCAAGGGAATATCAAGGTCCAGGATGTTGCCAGCCTTAAGTAGTTAGGATCTAGACAGGCAAGAGTTCCCCACACACAAAAAGGTCACGCAAACGAACCACAATGGTCAGGAAGAGAAGTATCCATCGTAAAGACTGATTCGCTTTCCTCCACTTCCTGCCCCCCACCCCGTCCATCATTCCTCAGTCCCCTGCCTATAACCACAAGACTTCTGTAATCCCAGTTTCTGTCCTGTCATAAGAGCTTATCCCTGCCCCTACCCCTGAGCAACTACATACCCTGCACCCCTCTTTTTTAGGCCTGAGAAAAAGCCCTGCTTCTCTCTTCTGCTCCCCCAGGTCTACAGAAGGGAACTGGCTTGTTTTTCTTTTCTCTTCGGAGAAGGCTCTCTGGGGAGGAGGGGCACTTCCCATGGCCAGTGCTGGGGTGGTGGCTGGCCTTGGTGTGGAGGCTGAGCGGGCAGGAGGGCAGGTGTCTCCGCAGTGAGGCAGAGGGGAGGGGGGGCGCTCGGGCAGCTGCAGTATGCCGCAGTGTGTGAGTGTGTGTGTGAGTGTGCGCGCTAAGCTCAGGCGCCAGCTCCACCCCCAACCCCCACCCCAGCATGACAAGTCATTTTCTTGGCTGCCTCTGCATGGGGGTTGGGGAAGGGGGGTACGCAGAGAGGGAGAAGAAACTGGCTCCTCTATTCAAGAGCCCCCATCTTGGGACGAGAAGCGGAGATGAAGTGGGGGTGGAGCTGAGACTGGGAACCTGTGTTCAGGGCTGGGAATGCAGGGTGGCTGCTGAGGAGGGAGCACGCTCAATCTCCGGAGTGGCCTCAGTGGGGCCAGAAAGGGGGACTTAGTGTCCCAGTCTCAAGCTGGCCCAGGGAACAGGGTGCCGGAGCCCACTGCAAACCAGTCGATCCATGAGGAGGCACGTGCCACATCTTAATGACCCTTTCCTCTCCTCTCCCCATAGTGTCCCCCACCTTCCCTTACTTGGCAAAAACTCGCTGCCCTGCTCACCCCGGGCATAGGAGCAGCTGAGCAACCCAGCAGCTGACACCCAGGGACCCTCCCATTAGGCGCATTCCCCTTTCTCTGATTCTTCTGCCTCTGAGCAAAGATAGCCCCCAAACTCCTCTGGCAGTCCGGGCTGCCAGGCAGAGCCTGCGGTACCACCCTTGACTGCTGTCCCCAGGCTGACGTCTCTCACCCGCTCTCAGCTGGAGAGGTGGACTGTCATAGCCCCCATTGGCCTCCAACTGGTTCTGGGTCCAGGCCGGCACCACAGCCAGTAACAGTCATCTGTCTCAATTCCCCCAGCCTGCCCACCCCACTGGGTTAGTTCCAATGCACGAGATTAGGCATCAACTCCCTTCCCATCACCCCCATCCTACCTCACCAACACAGCCTCCTCCACGCCCCCAAGCCAAGCCCTTCCGTTAGGTTCTTACCCTGAGGTGTGGGAGGGAGCCCCTCATGGAGGTGGTGGCGGCTCCGGCCTCAGCCGGTAGCTTC
>NW_006200910.1:162229-169188 GCF_000334495.1 Tupaia belangeri chinensis | reverse complement strand
GGGTGGGTGCCGGCCCGGGCCCCAGCCGGTAGCTTCTGGGAAGAGTCCGCAGCACTGGGGTGGGAGTGGGGGGGGGGCTTGATGGGGAGGGCGGTGCCAGGGCGGGGAAGAGGGGCTGGTCCGTGACGAGGCACTGGAGATTTAACTGTTTCTTTGCCTTAGCAATGACAGCCTTTTAGTACTTCTGTTTGGTTCTGGGATGCTGAGGGGTGGTCTGACAGCTCAAAGAGCTAAATTTCCTGTGGCCCACAAGACCCTTGTCCCCCAATTCTGATTTGTTAAGAAATACTCTTAGAAACTAAAGGCACCAACAAGGGCACAGAATGGAGATACAGGCAGCATGGGCTGGGGGCCCTCCCCCTTCTCTTAGAAACCATCTGCTGCCTCTCCCCTCAGACAGACCCAGGCAGTGACCTTCAGTCCCTGGAGGAGCAGGAGACAAAGAGGCTGGGGGCCTGAAAACATGATGGAGAGGTGGGGAGCTGGGGATGGGGGGAGATGTGCTGAGCTCTGCCCTCTGAACCTCAGCTACAGAGACCAGGGCAGGGCATTTTAGAGTCCGAGGATAGTTTGAAATTCTGGACTGAGCACATGGTTCCCAGCTAGGGGTGGGGCACAGGGACCCTGGGAGCTGCCTGCAGTTCCGTGCCAATGCAGCACCGCACAGCAACCACACAAGCACTGGTCCTTGGGATTCTTGAGTCATTGGGTAGGAAGAGGCAGTCGCTAAAGGGGCAGAGAGCTTTTTGCCGTTCAGGGAAGAAGTTACTAAGGATGAAGGAGGATCACCAGGGCCCTAAACTCAAGCAAGGTTTTCTTACTATAGGCCAGTTTTTAAATGTCTCGTATTCTTTGGATTAAAAAAAATAACTTTGCAGGGTAGTTGGATTCCTGTTCTCTTCTTATCTCTCCACCTTTCTGTATCTCTCTGTTGTCTCTGTCTCTTAGCATCCTGATCTTTTAACATTGGCCCTGTTTCCCTTAGTCTCTACCTCTGTCTCAGATTTACTGAAGTGCTTTAGGACTCAAAGGAAGGATCTGAAAGAGTCTTAGCATTCGCTTCCAATGGGTGATGCCCACGCTCTCACATACTCCTTTCCTGCCCTCTTCCCATCAACCCTCCCCAGTCTTGGCCAGCTCCTTAAAGCCTTCCTCACAGTGACATCCACCCACTCACACCCCAGCACAGCCCCACCCTTGCCCCAGGCTGCCAAGAGCTGCTTTTGAAGGTCAAAATAGAGAAGCCAAAATAGTCTCTGCCCTCAGCATCCTCCATGCCCTCTTAACTGCAGCCAGGGGAGAGGAGGAGCTGAGTCACCAGTACTCTTGGGGGGTGCGGGGGGTGGAGGGGGAGGAATCTTTGCTGAGTTCCGGGGATGCAAAGCAGCAACATGACAACAGCCCCATTTGGATAGAACGGACCATCTGCAGAGATGTACAACGCAAACCAGGCAGAATTCTGAGCATCACAAAAGGGAAATACCTC
The DNA here is from genome assembly GCF_000334495.1 of Tupaia belangeri chinensis. Classification (NCBI taxonomy): domain Eukaryota; kingdom Metazoa; phylum Chordata; class Mammalia; order Scandentia; family Tupaiidae; genus Tupaia; species Tupaia belangeri. The sequence goes on along the minus strand of NW_006200910.1, from coordinate 167,702 downwards.
CTTTCTGCAGCTTCACAGTTCTTGCTTCCTCCCACCTCAAGCATTCTATCTCCCCTCTGCTTTTTAGGGTTCTCCAGAGTGTGCTAGGAGGGAAACTTGAGTAGACATTTGGCTTGAGAGCAAAATAATATTTCCTAGTCCAATGCAGAGCTCACCCTTATTCTTAGCTGCCACCCCAAGGGGCACACCCTGAGCATGGTTCCAACTCACAGGGGAGTTTTCTTTCAGTCCTTATGCTCTGAGCAGTCATCCACCACAGCCCACCCTCCAGCACTCTATTCCTAGGCTTTGCTGCAATGCAATGATGAGATGCCAAAGAAGGGAGGCTGGAGCTCAGACATGAAGTGAGAGCAGGAGCCCTGGATTTGAGACATGACTGTGCCATTTCACTAATCATGCTGCTAAACAAGCCACTTAACCTCTCTGACAGCTTTCTCCCGGAACTATAAAAGGAACATATTAGTTCTATCTGCCAATGGGAATTCTATGAGAATTATATGGCATAACAGAAAAGAAAGTGGTTTTTCATTCCTAGAATCCTAAGCCTGCAATGTACAAGTGCCTCTGGAAGTCTGTGTCACTTTTTTGGAAGATTTTTGAAAGGTTAATTAGATGATCAGGGAAATTCTAAGTCAGAATCTCAGACCAGAGCTGGGGGCATGTGCGTGTGTGCCCCAGATCTCGAGAGGAGAATGGAGGAGAAGAGATGGTGGCGTGGCCAACCCCCCTGGGGGGGTGATTTTTCATTTTCTGTCTCTCTGTCTCTCTCGGTCTTTCTGGTGAGTGCACACACCCTATAACAAAAACCTCTCCAAAAAAGAAAGAAAGAGAAAGAGAGAAAGAGAGGAGAAACAGAGAAAGAAAGAAAGAAAGAAAGAAAGAAAGAAAGAAAGAAAGAAAGAAAGAATCTCAGACCAGACTGACTCTGGACTAGCCTTACTCCCAGATGAGCCCAGAATGGAGGTGCTTGCAGAATGAATCTTAAAAGTTCTATTCCTGTCCTTGCTCTTCCATTCAGATGGCAAAGTAGACGCAAGTTCCAGGGGCCAATGAGCTGCTGTATTAATTCAGGATTGTTTTCATGCTGGCAGAAGTACCAGAGCTATCACTTCCTGAACCCATCAGAACTATCACTTCCTGAGCACATCAGTGGCAGTGGAGAGCCAGACAGAAGATTTCCAACTGGCCCCTCAGCCTGTGTTTTGCAGAGTCTTAGATTATCAATTATAGGGGCCAGCAGGTGGTGTGGTGGTTGAGGGTGTTGGACTCTCACATGGCCGACTATGGTTAGAGTCCCAGACCTGGCGGCTTGCTTTCTCACCTTCTCTCTCTGGTCAAATAAATAAATAAATAAATAAATAAACAAACAAAGTTTTAAAAAAGGATATTGATTATAAATTATGAAGATCTCTCCCTGTCCTATCGAGGAGAAGTATCAGAGTATTATTGAGACTCAGTTTTCTACTATTCTAATTGTTTCTGGGTTTGACTGTTCAGAAGCTCCAGGGTTTTTTGTTTTTGTTTGCAGGAATTAAAAAAGTAAGTCCTCAGATCACAGCTAGAGACTACCTGGCACAAAAGCCACCTTGGAAAGCTTTTACCACACTTGACCGCTAGAAGGAGCTGGACCACTGACTCTCCATCACAGTGCCCCTTTTCTGTGTGTGGGTGTGTGAATGTGGAGCAGGCAGTGTCTAAGAAATATTGTTATCTCCCTGTCATTGTAAGAGTTTTGGCTCAGAACTTGAGGACAGATGATCGGAATAGTGGCCCGGTCTATAAGGTGGGCAGAAAGAGTCAAGTCCGGAGGCAGTAGCATATCCCCTTGAGCCCATCCCAGCCTCCTGGTTCCTTTTGCCTCCTCAGTAACAGGAGGCTGAAGGGAGGGGCAGTGTCTGCAGCTGCTCTGGGCTGACTGTTGTTTGCAGGGACAGCTGAGAGAGGAGCCAGCAGGGGTGGGGCTGTGGCTGTCTTGAGTTATGTGGGTTTTTCCAGGAAATTCTCCACTATTCTCTAGGGACACTGACTAGCCACTGTGAAAATGTCCAAACCTAAAAAAATTCAGTATGTCAAAATAAGCCCTGACCTTGGGTATATGGCCCTGCACCCTTTGAGGACACCACGACAAAACTCTTTGAATAAAAAGGTCAAGTGGGTGTTTATAAACCAGAGCTTGTTTCTGAAAAGGGCCCGAGAGTAACTATGCATCTCCCTGTGTCTTTCCAAGCATCCCTATACCTAAATCTGAAGAACAGCTGGCTAAATACTTTTTTTTTTTGGAGAGATTTTCGCTATAGGGCGCGTGCGCTCGCTAGACAGAGAGAGACAGAGAGACAGAAAGCGAGAAATCACCCCCCAGGGGGAATGGTCACGCCGCAATCCCTTCTTCTCCATTCTCCTCTCGGGATCTTGGGCACGCACGCGCACGCACATGCGTCCAGCGTGAGTTTTAAGCCACCAGGTCCGGGACGCGAACCGTGGTCGACTACATGGGAGTCCAGCGACATAGCCATTACGCTAACTGCTGGTTCCCCGGCTAAATACTTTTTCTGTTCATTTCTGACATCATGTTGGAAAGCAGTCTATTCTCAAGTCTCTGTGGCCAAAATGCCAAGGTTAGAGAATTCAGTGTGAATTGTTAACATCAGTGAATAGTCCCCCAAATTCAATACAGTCATTAATTTCATCCTCTGTCATTCCCTACCCAGCCTAGCACCAAGGCTCCTAGGAGTACAACACAGTGAAACCGTTGATTTCCAATCATCAGGGATAATGGAGGAAGCCATGACACAAGGAATTCTAAACAGAAGGCAGTCTTAAAAGACTGAGCAGCCAGCTTTACAGGAAGCCATTCACATCAGGAAACTGCCAACCTTGTATTTTTAAAAATTGCTACCCATATTCCTAGGATAATAGAACATTCGTCCTATTACTGTTTTCCCCAACTTCCTGTAGCATCTCTAGAGTCAGTGCTCACAGAATTACCAAAGATCTGGTAGTTAGGAGGAGGATCGAGAAGCAGGTGATCGCTTATACTGGAAAACTGAGAATTATATACATGCAGGGGCCAGTCCTGTGACCTGGTATTTAAGGGAACCAGAGACCACACGGCCGAATGCATGGTTTGAATCCTGGCTCTGGCAGCTTGAAAAACATGCCAGGCACATATATGTGCATGCCTGTCAAATCCTGACAGGACAGAGAAATAGAGAAAAGATTGTGTAATAACCATGCCCCACCGGGGGATACTTTCTCCCTTTCTCTCTGTCTCTCTGTCTCTTTCTGGCGAGTGCGTGCACCCCTGGCTTATAGAGAATAATGGTATAAATTCAGGCACTCAATGGCAGTGGCTATTGAATTGAATGAATTTTATATTCCATAAAGCTGCATGGATTGGTGTGTAAACATCCACCAATAACATGACCAGATGCCTGCCACTTTTATAATGGGACGTGGGACTTTCTGCAGTCATCTCCCAGATATCCGGCATGAAATGATAGTTGCTAAAATCTTATCTTCTCAAATCTGACCCATTTCTCTCACCCAGCAGAATGGGAAACTGATCTCGGAGTGTAACTAACTCTTGTAGCTATAAATGCAGGAGATACTCTTTCCACACTGGATTTGATGGTGCTCATCTGCTTTAAAATCTGAAGGGTAGGCTCTGCAGCCTGAGGGAAAATGCTAAGCAAGGGTCTAGGAAAATGAGTGGGGCAATCTGGGGTTCCTCTAAAGGGAAGAGGGTAGGCTGGGATATGAAGAAAGATAATCCAAACAGTGGAGTTTTGCAAGAGAGAGGACTGGTCATTCAAGAGGAGGACCTTGTTCCCTTTATACACGTCAGCACCTGCCCATAAACACCCCTCTTTTCAGGGAGAAATTACGTTCTCTGGACTTCTTCCACCATCATACCATGTGTCTGTAAAGGTACTGAGGATATGGGGGTAGCTATGGAGCTCTGTGACTTTCCGCTCAGGCGTCCCTGCTTTCTCCCCACCAAAACCCCCCTCAAGCCCAACTCTCCCAGGGAGATTGGACCTCCTCTCTTCGGTGACCAGCCCTCACCCAAAGGACTGAGACAAATGACATAGTCCTAACCTTTGACCTCTGAGGAGAAGTGAGCTAGGTGCCGGGTAATGAAGAGTCTCAACTGTTGGTTCAAGTCAATGGATGATAAGTCAATGTTCCAGGAGAGAATCCCTGTGGAAGAAAAAAGAAACAAGAGTTCTAGATAAGGTCAGAGGGGTGGAACGGCAGGGAGCACTTTCAAGCTTACAGAAGGGGTAAAGAGAGGAAGGGGTTAAGGACAGTTCCATGATTGACTTCTCCGAGGTCTCTAAGAAAGATGCCAAAAGTACCTCTTATCTCTCAGCCTACTCCTTTTCTGAACTTTGAAAGACTCAAAGGCACAAGGGCAGAGTTTAGACTAAACTTGGTCCCAAATGACTTGGCAGGTGGGAATTTCTTGCAAAGTTGCCCAGTGAGGGTAGAAGAGATCCTAACACCTATTCCCAGATTTTGAGGGCTGCATTTCTGGTCCTTAAAGCTAAGTAGGATTCTAGACTCTCTTCCTTTGCCCCCCTCCTTGCCTCCACCCCTTCGCAGCTCAGCTGCTTCCACCCGCAGGTGGCTCCGCAGCACTGCGCCACAGGCACAGCAACTGGGGAGGAGTTGTAGCCACGAAGGTCACTCTCTCAGGTTGGCCTCTGGCATTCTGAGATTTGAGATTCAGACCTTCAAGAAACACCCTGTGAAGGTTCAGGGACCCTGAAGAAGAAACTGTAAGGTAGGCACATGGACTCTCCAGGGGATGCTGAGGTCTTTCAGGATGTCGGGCCCAAGAGACTGCGGGAGAGGGGTGTGATCAGAGGGGCCCCAGGGGCTGCAGAGCTTCCCACCCACAGGGAGGTTGTGGAATGCCACGGGGTGTGCAGAAGGATGGGGAGGTGAGATGTTAGCAGCTCGGGAATATAAGGACTCGTGGCGTGGAAGATGCAGGTGACGGGCGCAGATCTCAAGTAGTGCTCACTAGGGATGGAGGATACAGACTTGCGCACTGGGAGGTGAATGCAGATGGCGGAAAAGCACGGATGGAGATGCCCGAGCACAGCCAGGACAGCGGCTCACCTTGTTCAAGGTGGGCCCGCACGGCCCTCAGCTGACTCTCTGTACCGATATCGCCGATCACGATGAGCAAAGAGTGTTTCCGTGGGTCCCAGCGTGCCGCCGCCGCCACCGCGGCTCCGGCCTTGCACAGCGGCTCCACGGGATTCTGAGGCAGCGGTACGCCGGGGCTTCGGAGCCCCAGCCCGGGAGTTGTCTCCATGGCAACGCCGCGAGGCCGCGCAGGCCCAGCCTCGGTCTCCATGGAAACTCCGGGGGAATGCTAGGCCGGCAGCTTCGGCTGCAAGGAGAGTGCGCGCGGTTCTTAAAGGCAGGGGGCAGGGGCCGCGCATTGGGTGGGGGCCGCCGC
>NW_006200910.1:154046-162209 GCF_000334495.1 Tupaia belangeri chinensis | reverse complement strand
GGGGCCGCGCGGTTCTTAAAGGCGGGCGGGGCCAGCCGCTCATTGGCTGCTGCCTGTCAGGGGGTGGAGCCCGGGCGCCGCAGGGGCCGGGCCGGGGCGGGGCGCTCCGGCTCTGCGGTCCAGCCCCGCCGGAGTGGGTGGTTGCCCCCTAGCGCCCCAAGAGGTTTTCCGAGAGAGCTCCCTCTCTGATTTAAGCAGGGGTGGGGGCGCTGAGGAACCCAGTAGAGGGGTGAGTCTATGGCCGCGGCGCCAGAAGAAGCTTCTAGTTAGGATGTGTCCCGATAAATACTGTCTGGCAGTTCTGCAACCTCGCCCCAAGTGAGGGGAGCCATCTTGTCTCCATCTTCAAGTGTAGTATTGTCTGGCTTTTTTGCGTGTATGTTTTGTTTTGTGGGGGATTTTTTTGCCACTGTCGACCAGGGTCTTCATTTCCATCCTCGGTTTCCCTATCCTCCTTGCCCCAGACCTGGGAGTGCTCAGGAATGCTGCGCAGTATTGGAAGGGAGAGCATGACCTTCCGGCCCTGAGTCCCTGGTGAGTTGTTATTCCGAAGATAAAGGTTGGCTAGTCTCCATCTCTGCCAGTGAGCTCAGACTGCAGCAAGGGGGGATTGAGTAAAGCCCAGGGAGGACCTCAACCACAAGTGATGTGCCACAGTGAGGTGGGAGACTGTGGTGTTCCTTCCCCTGGGGCGTTCTCGAAACAGAGGGGCACTGTTTGAACCAAAGAAGAGATGGACGCTCCAAAACCGAAGAACAAGGGGATGGAAAAGGGGACTGAGGTGGTCTGACACTATTTTATTACTGCCGTGAACGTTTTTTGTAAAAATAGTGTTGTAGTCTACCTGGCCCCATTCGTCAGTGTGTCTCCACACCCTACTCTGCACTACATCTTTTACCCAATGTAAATTGTACACGCATGTGTCAGAGAGCCTGTCACACCCTTGAGCTCCAGCAGCACTTGTTTTTTTTATCCCATTTGCCTTCTGCTCTGGGTATGGTACAGGGTAGAAAGAAACACAGTATCTGATTCAGCAAGAATGCCTGTGAGCCACTTTCTAATTGGGCAGTGTCTCAGTGTTAAGTACCTCACAGCAATCCTGGTACCTGTCATGGAGCCTGCGTTATAGCAAAACAGCCAGTCCATTCTGCAACCAGTTTGGATCTGGCCCTGAAAATCCTTTTGTAGCAGAGAAAGGGGAATAAGACACAGACAGAACATTAGATGGAGGGGGTACCTCACTCTGCATGACACATGAGATGATATTCCACTGCACTCTCCCCCTTTATGGATCTGAGTCTGGAAAGGAGCACAGAGAGATGTCCAGGCCTCCCCTTCTATAGTCAGAAAAGAATGCCTTGTGGAAACAGAGAGCCAGAAAGCCAGAAGTGGTTGTAGAAAGACAAGAAGTGAACAGTTTCTATAGCAATTGTAGAGATGAGGCCTTTAACTAGCGTAGGATCCTAGTATAAGGGTCAGCCGCAGTTAACCACAGGCTCAGCTTTCATCGAGTCTGACAAAGAGGTTAGATGATAAATCTTTTGTTCATTGATCATTATTACTATTTAATTTGCTACAGGGCATGTGTGCTCACCAGAGAGACACAGTGAGAGAGAAAACAAGCCACCAGGTCCGGGACTTGAACCACAGTGGACCATGTGGGAGTCCAGAACCTTAACCACCACACCATCTGTGGACCTCTAGACAATAAATATTTTTTACAGTTTTATTTAGTTTTTTCTTTAGAATTATTTTATTTAATTTTATTCATTGTTATTATTTTTAAAATTCAACCAGAGAGAGACACAGAGAGAGAGAGGGAAAGTGAGAAAGCAAGCCACCAGGACCAGGACTTGAACCATGGTCAGCTATGTGGGATTCCAGTGCCCTAAGTACCATGCCACCTGCCGGCTCCTAGACAATAAGCCTTAATGAATGATCCTCCTTTTATTTATTTATTTGGAGAGATTTTTGCTATAGGGGACTTGCACTCACCAGAAAGACAGAGAGAGATAGAGATATAGAAAGCGAGAAATCACCCCCCTGGGGGGTGATGGCCACGCCGCGATCCGTTCTCCTCCATTCTCCTCTCAGAATCTTGGGCACGCACGCACACACACCCGGCGTGAGTTTAAGTCACCAGGTCCGGCACTTGAACCGCGGTTGACTACATGGGAGTCCAGCAACATAGCCATTATACCAACTGTTGGTCCCAATGAATGATCCTCCTTAAAGAAGGATCACACACTGATCAGATGGTAGGGGCAGAAATTCAGGCCAATGATCTTAGGCCCTGCTAAAATGAGATTTTTTTAATTATGCAGACCTTGTTTTTATAGTACTAAAGTCACATATGTGTGCTAGATGAATATTCAGCAGACTCATTGCCAAAGGTAGACAATGTCACAGAAGGATTGACTACAGATATCTTTTTCTTTTAGAGAGATTTTTGCTATAGGGCACGTGTGCTTACTGCAGAGACAGAGACAGAGACAGAGACAGAGAGAAAGAAAGCATGAAATCACCCACGAGGGGATGGCCACTCCGTAATTCGTTCTCCTCCACTCTTCTCTCTGGATTTTGGGCACGCAAGCACACACACACACATCCAGCATGAGTTTTTGTTTGTTTGTTTTTTAGAATTATTTAACTTATTTTTATTTTTAAAATTATTTTATTTAACTTCATTTATTATTATTTTCCAGTTGGATCAGAGAGAGAGGGAGAGGGAGAGAGAAAGTGAGAAAGCAAGCCACCAGGTCCACGACTTGAACCATGGTCGGCCGTGTGGGAGTCCAGAGCCTTTAACCACCATGCCACCTGCTGGCCCCTATTTATTTTTAATTTTGACTGGAGAGGGACAGAATAAAAGACAGAGAAAGTGAGAAAGGAAGGAAAGTGAGAAAGCAAGCCGCCAGGTTCGGGACTTGAACCATGGTTGGCCGTATGGGAGTCCAGTGCCCTTAACAATCACGCTACCTGCCAGTCCTGGCATGAGATTTAAGCCGCTGGGTCCGGGCCTCAAACCTTGGTCAACTGTGTGGGAGTTCAGCAATGTAACCATTATGCTATCTTCTGGTCCCAACCACAAACATCTCTTAATTAAACCCCTGTTTACTTGGTTAATAACTTCCAAGCCATTGAGTAATGATTCTTGTATCTTTATCACAATATCAGATTTTTATTTATTTATTTATTTTTGACTGGGTCTCTGTGTGTCACGGTCATCCTGCCTCAGCCTTCCCAGTAGCTGGGATCGTAGTTACATGACACTGAATCTGTCTCTTTCCAACAGAATCTTGCTATGTTGCCTGCGCTGGTCATGAGCTTATGGTCCTCCTGCCTCAATCTCCAAGTAGCTCTGACTATATTGGCATGTGCCATCATACCCAGCTTAGAAAGCAGTTTTAAGGGTCGAATTTCACATAGCACTGTGCAAAAGTGCTCCATTAAGACAATAGTGGAGGCTGACTCCATATCCTAGTGGTTGAGGGAGTCAGATCCTATATGGCCAACCACAGTGTAGGTCTCAAACCTGGCAGCTTAAAAAACACACTGCGGGGGCCAACAGGTGGCAGGGTGGTTAGGACCCTGGATTCCCACATGGCTGACTGCGGTTTGAGTCCTGTATTTGGTGGCTTGCTTTTTCACTTTCCCTCTTTCTCTCTCTGCCTCTCTCTGGTGAGCACATGTGCCCTATAGCAAATAGGAAGGGAGGAAGGAAAGAAGGAAGAAAGAAGGGAAGGAAAGAAATAATTCTTTTAAAAAACACACAAAAATCATGCTGGGTGTGTATGTGTGTATGCCCCACATCCTAATAGGATAGAGAAATGAAAGAGAAGAGATTGTGGTGTGACTATACCCCATGGAGGGGTGTTTTCTCTTTTTCTCTTTCTCTGGCAAGCACATGTGCCCTTTGCCAATAAAGACAAACGAACAAACAAACAAACTATGGAATGTTAGCATCTATGCTCCAGAATTTTACAACCAAGGACAGAAACCACTGATGTATATATGTACAAGATACAGAAAGATAGATTTAAAAAAAATTAAATACGCATTGATTGAAAGTATATAAAAATCTATATTGCATTTAAGAATAGTGGGTTGTTTGGGGCTGGCAGGTGGTGTGGTGGTAAGGCACTGGATTTCCCCATGGCCGACTCTGCAGTTGAGTCCTGGACCCAATGGCTTGAAAATTACTCCAGATGAGTGTGCATGCATGTCCAAAATCCCAAGAGGAAAATGGAGAAGAAGGGATTGGGTTGTGGCCATGTCCCCTGGGTAGGTGGATGATCTCTCACTTTCCCTTTCTCTTTCTCTCTCTCTCCAGCAAGTGTATATGCCCTATAGCAAAAAAGAAAAGAATAGTGTGTTGTGGCAGAGACCCACTAACAAAGTGATGTTAATCAAAGGCCAATCCAAGAGGATTATTGGGGGCTTGTACTATGTATGATTGTGTGCACAGTAGTAGTGCATAGTAGTATGGAGCCCACAGTGGTGTTATGTTTAACTGCTGACCCCCTCCCAGACTGACCAGGTATGATGTGTTGAGTATACTCCCATTTCAGACCTTCTTCCATAGATTGGCAGATGGCAGTATAATCAATGCTTTCAAACTATTGAGTTGTCAGGAAAGGCATGACACATTTTTGCTTAGAAAAATACAACATGCCTCTCCAATGATCCAACGTTTGTGAAGGACCCTTTAATAGTGAAAAGGGGGCTTTAAGAATCCATCACCGAAAGAACTTAGAAGAATTGCAAGAGAAGGTACCAATATAGACTCTCCTTGAGTGTGTATTAGTGTAACCACAAGGAAAAAGATAGTATAAATCTCAAATGATGTGAAAGATATCACAGCCTTGGCTAAAGTTTAAACCAGGTAGGGACTTCTCCAGGCCTTCATCAGTTCATAATATAAAGTGATACATTACCTAGTAAGTAAACTAAGCATTCACTTAACATCTCTACATATTTTCTGGAGATAATTTTATATTTGGTATTTAAAGTATTGAAATTGTCTTCATGATAAAATCAGAGCTTTATTATGATTAATTACACTCATTTTAAATTACGTGTGTATGGAACAGGAGGGCATCATAATCTTCTCAGTGCTCAAGGTCTCCATAAGATGTAAGCCAAATCTGGTAATTCATAAAGCAGAAATGCTGGCTCATCTCTTACTTCTCACCCAGTGAATGTCATTAGTTTTTCTGGGGGTCTGAGCTCATTTGGCACAACTCCAGCCTGCTCTGCTGGATTGTATGGTCTTATCAACCAAAATATCCAAAGGGAGCTGCATGCAGCTCAGATTCCCACTCTGTACTCAGTTCTGCCTATAAAGCATTTTTACACACACAGAGACGTGTTGGATTACAAGATTGCTGTGTCAGAGGCTTATCTTTGGCTTTTGGGGAAAATGCTATGCTCATGATGCATACCGGCAACCATAGGGTCACTTCTTGGGCTGGTTTATCTGCGAAGACATGGAAGAAAATAAAAAGGCACTGAGTAGAATAATCTCTAAAGAGGTTGTGATAAAGGAGAAGACTGCATTTATTATTAAATCTGGCCCACAGGAGGTCCACAATAAAAACTAAATAATTTTCTTAATTATTATTATTATTATTTTAGTGTTAGTTTTTTAAAATTTTTAACTAGAGGGCATGTACACTTATTGGAAAGAGAGAAAGTGAGAAATCAACCCCTGGAAGGGATGACCACATCACAATTCCTTCTCCATTCTTTTCCGTTTTCAAGCCACTGGGTCTAGGACTTGAACCACAAAGTTGGCCATGTGGGATCTAGCTGCCTTAACTACCACACCACCGCCTAGCCCTATTATTTATGTATATGTATATATATATATATATATGTGTGTGTATGTGTGTATATACACACACATATATTGAGAATTATTGTATTTATCTTTATTTAATTATTTATTTTAAAATTTGACCAGTGAGGGACAAAGTGAGAGAGAGAGAGAGAAAGTGAGAAAGCAAACTGCCAGGTCTAGGACTCAAACCATGATTGGCCATGTGGGAATTCAGTGCCTTTAACCACCATGCCACCAGTCAGCCCCTATGTATATATTTTTAAAAAGAATTATTTAATTTTATTCATTATTATTATTATGACCAGAGAGAAAGTGAGAAAGCAAAGCACCAGATCCAGGACTTGAACTATAGTCAGCCATGTCAGAGTCCAGTGCCTTAACCACCTCGCCACCTACTGGCCAGTCCTATTTACTTTAATTGTCAAAAGATGTATGTGCTCGGCAGAGACACATGGAGAGAGGGAGAAAGTACCCTTTGGTGGGGCGTGGTCACACATTGTCTAATCCTTTCTCTTCCATTTCTCCATCCTATTGGGATTTTGGGCATGCATGCACCTGTGCTCAGTGTGTTTTTCAAGCCTCTGAAGCTGGGATTTGAACTATGGTCAGCTGTGTGGGATTTGGTTCCCTTAACCACTAGGCTACAGGACTAACCCACTCCACATTTATCATTACTTTTTAGAAAGTTTTGCCATAGGGTGCATGCACTTGCCGAAGAAGTAGAGAGAGAGAGAGAGAGAGTTAAGAGGGAAATCCCCTTTCCTCAATTCTTCTGGGATTTGGGCATGTACACACATGCACACAGCATGATTTTCAAGCCACCAGGTCTGGGACTCGAACTGCCATTGGCCATTTGGGTGTCCAGCACCTTAACCACTATGTCAACTGCTGGCTCTCCTTTTTTTTTTTTTTTTTTTTTCAACTTAGAAGCACTCCCTGGGAAGGGACCAGCAGTTAGTGTAATGGCTATGTCGCTGGACTCCCATGTAGTTGACCGCAGTTCGAGTCCCAGATCTGGTGGCTTAAACTCACACCGGGTGTGTGTGCATGCGTGCCCAAGATCCCGAGAGGAGAATGGAGGAGAAGGGATTACAGTGTGGCCATCCCCTCTGGGGGGGGTGATTTCTCGCTTTCTGTCTCTCTGTCTCTCTCTGTCTGGTGAGTGCACGCGCCCTGTAGCAAAAACCTCTCAAAAAAAAAAAAAGAAGCACTCCCTGGGGCAATGGCAATGCTACAGTCCCTTCTCCATTTTCCTCTCAGGATTTTGAGTACACACATGTGTCAGCATGTTTTCAAGCCACTGGGTCCAGGACTGGAACTGTCCAGTCAACCATGTGGGATCCAATCACCTTAAACACCACACCACTGGTTATCCCCTCACCCCTTCCATTCTATTTAAGAAAGTTAATCCCAAGGCCAGCAGGTGGCATTGTGATTCAGACTCTGGACTCCTAAATGGCAGACCACAGTTTGAGTCCCAGACACAGAGACTTAAAACTTAAACCAGGTGCGTGTGCCTGTGTACCCAAAATCCCAAGAGAAGAATGGAGAAGAAGGGATTGTGGTGTGGACATTCCCTCCAGGGATTAATTTCTCACTTTCTCTCTGTCTCTCTCTGTCAAGTGCACATACCCTATAGCAAAAATTTCTAACAACAACAAAAAAAGGGTAGTGACTCCCAAAAGTGAAAAATAAGCATTTGGGGCCAGCAGTTGGCGTGCTGGCTATGTCACTGGACTCCCATGTAGTTGACTGCGGTTCGAGTTCTGGACCCTGTGGCTTAAACTGACGCCAGGCATGTGTACATGCGTGCCCAAGATCCAAAGAGGAGAATGGAAGAGAAGGGATTGTGGTGTGGCCATCCCCCCGGGGGGTTATTTCTCACTTTCTGTATCTCTATCTCTCTCTCTCTCTGTCTGTCTGGTGAGCGCACGTGCCGTACAGAAAAAAAAAAAAAAAGAAGACCAGGATTCAAAACTAGGTTGTCCTAAAACACACAGGAGCATAATCCTGGCAAAACAAAACAAACCCCAAACAAACAAACAAACAAACAAAACAAACAAACAAAAAAACCTCTCCAAAAAAAAAAAAAAGAAAAGAAAAAGAAGCATTTATGGATATAATATTCCTTATTCCATTCTGTTAGTCTGAGAGATGAAAGATAGTATTTGGTTGAATAATAAAAATTTAATTTTATCTATTATTATTACTTTTATTTATTATTATTATCATTATTTTAAAACTTTTTTTAAAGAATTATTTTTATTGGAACTAGCAGTTGGCTTAATGGCTATGTCACTGGATTCCCATGTGGTCGACCC
>NW_006200910.1:148851-153826 GCF_000334495.1 Tupaia belangeri chinensis | reverse complement strand
AAAAAAAAAAAGAATTATTTTTTAAATTAATTAATTAATTAATTTTGACCAGAGAGAGACAGAGACAGAGAGAGAAAGTGAGAAAGCAAGCAGCCAGGTCCAATATTTGAACTGTGGTTGACCATGTGGGAATCCAGCGCCCTCAACCACCATGCCACCTGCTGACCCCTTATTATTATTATTTTAACTTGCCGTTGGGCATGTATGCTCACCAGAGATGGACAGAGAGAGGGAAAGTGAGAAGCAAGCCGCCAGGTCTTGGACTGGAATCACAGTCACCCATGGGGGAATCCAATGCCTTAACCACCACACCACCTGCTGGGCCCAGGTTTTAGCCTTGTATACCATCCTTTCCTTTAGTCCAAACGAAGTGACCTCTTACTACAGAGATATTTAAGGTTTTTTTTTTTTTTCTGTGGTGGAGATGATAGCAGTAAAGAGAATCTGAATCCAAGTTTTGAAGCCATGTCTATGTATGGATTAAATTTTGTATCTTCTGGGGCCAGCAAGTGGCATGGTGATTAAAGGCGCTGGATTCCCACATGGCCGACCACAGTTCAAGTTCTGGACCTGGAGGCCTACTTTCTCCCTTTCCCTTTCTCTCTCTCTTTCTGTCTCCTTCTGTTCAAATTAATAATAATAATAACAATAATAATAACAAATGGAATTAAATAAATAATTCATTAAAATTATTTTTTGTATCTCTTTTCCCTAAAGTACTCATAGACTGGAGTTATTTTCCTTGGAGGAATGCTTAGGTTGAAGAAATATTGTGCCTCTTTTTTTTTGTTTTTGAGAGAGATTTTTGCTATAGGGCATGTGTGCATGGCAGAAAAACAGAGAGAGGCAGAAAGACAGAAAGTGAAAAATCACCCCCCAGGGAAGATGAAGATGGCCATGCTGCAGTGACCTTCTCCTCCATTCTGTTGGAAATTTGGGCGTACACACACATGTGCCCGGCGTGAGTTTTAAGCTGCCAAGTCCAGGACTCAAAATGAGGTTGACTACATGGGAATCCAGCAATGTAACCGTTACACCATCTGCTAGTCACAATATTGTGCCTTTTTAAATTTTTTTGGAGAGGTTTTTGCTATAGGACACAAATGCTCACCAGAAAGACAGAGAAACAGAGAGACAGAAAGTGAGAAATCATCCCCCCCAGGGAGGATGGCCACGCTGCAATCCCTTCTCCTCCACTCTCCTCTCAGAATCTTGGGCATGCGCGCACATGTGCCCAGCATGAGTTTAAGCCACCAGGTCTGGGACTCAAACCATGGTTGACCACATGGGAGTCCAGTGATATAGCCATTACGGCAATTGCTGGTCCCCAATATTGTGCCTTTTAAAACATTACAAATATTTTTTTTAGAAACTTTTTGTTTCTAAAGAATTAATTATTTCACTTTGTTGTTGTTATTATTCTTTTTAGAGGTTTTTTGCCTTAAGGCATGTGCAGTTGGTGGAGAGAGAGACAGACACAGTGAGAGGGAAAGTGAGAAGTTACCCTAGGGGGAGATAGCCACGCCACCGTCCTTTCTCCATTCTTCTCCTGGGATCTTGGACATGCACACATACATGCCTGGTATGATTTTTCAAGCCACTGGGTCTGAAACTGGAACCTTGGTCTACCATGTGGATGTCCAGCAATGTGACTGCTCCACCATATGCTGGTCCTTGTTATTATTTTTTAATTTGACTAGAGAGAGACTGAGAGAGAGAAAGAGAGAGAGAGAAAGAAGGCAAATGTGAAAACAGGCCACCAGGTCCAGGACTTGAACCATGGTCAGCCGTGAGAAAATCCTGTGCCTTAATCACTATACCACCTGCTGGCCCCTCACAAATACTTTTTCTCTTCCTTCTCATCAGTTCTTTCTTGAAGATCTTTTACACTATGTCACTCCTTGCCCTTTTGGTGAAGATCAAGTGAAGTCCTTTCATAATGTGCCCTAACTTTCCTTTCCAATGTTAACTAACCCCTCTCAAATATCTTGCATTAACCCTTTCATTTGATCCATCAGAGCCATTTGCCTTTCTCTCAGTCATTCTTGTGCTTTCTGTTCAATCTGTTCCTTTATTTTTTTAAGAATTATTTTATTTAGCTATTTATTTATTTATTTCAATTTGATCAGAGAGGGACAGAGCGAGAGGGAGAGAGAAAGGGAAAAAGCAATCCACCAGGTCTGGGACTTGAACCACACAGTTGGCTAGGTGGGAATCCAGGACCCTCAACCACCACGCCACCTGCCAGCCCCCAAGCTGTTCCTTTTTGCTTGAATGCTTTGTTCCCCTTCATTTTCACCTATCTTTATTTACTTACGTTTTGTAAAAAAATAATTTTATTTAACTTTATTTATTCATTCATTCATTTATTTCAATTTGACCGGAGAGGGATAGAGTGAAAGAGAGAGAGAAAGCAAGTCACCAGGACTTGAACCATAGTCAGCCATGTGAAAGCCCAGCATATTTAACCACCAAGCCACCTGCTGGCCCCTATTTACCTTTATTTTTATTACTACCTTATTTGAGGTATAAGGTTTTATCTCATTCTACAAAGATTTTAAGGAGTATAACTAATTCAAACAGCTGCTTCTGTGAAATGGACTTCCCTACTTCCTAAATGTATGAACTTGGCGAGTTGCTTACCCTCTGTGTTTGAGTTTATTTGTTTCTGAAATTATAGTAATAGCACCCACCTTATAGGGCTTATTTTGAGAATTAAGTAGGACAAGCTCTCTTTTCTTTTATCTTTTTTTTTTTTTTTTCCAGATTTTTGCCATAGGGCACATGCACTTGCTGGAGGGAGAGAGAGAGAAAGAGAAAGAGAAAAATCACCCCCTGGGGGGATGGCCATGCCACAAACCTTTCTCCTCATTTCTCCTCTAAGGATTCTGAGTGCACACACCACATGTACCTGGTGTGATTTTCTTTCTTTCTTTCTTTCTTTCTTTCTTTCTTTCTTTCTTTCTTTCTTTTTTTTTTTTTTTTTTTTTTTTTTGAGGGGTTTTTGCTATAGGGCGTGTGCACTCACCACAAAGACAGAGAGAGAGACAGAGAGACAGAGAGCAAGAAATCACCCCTGGGGGGGGGGGAATGGCCACACCACAATCCCTTCTCCTCCATTCTCTTCTTGCATGCATATGCCCCTGGCGTGAGTTAAAGCCACTGGGTCTGGGACTTAAACTGTGGTCGACTACATGGGAGTCCAGCAATGTAGCCATTATGCCAACTGCTGGTTTCCCCGGCGTGATTTTCAAGCTGCTGGGTTCAGGACTTGAACCATGGTGGGTCATGTGAGTGTCCAGCATCTTAACCACCATGTCACCTGTTAGCCCCCTGGTGGACAAACTCTCAACTATGCTTAGCATAGTGTCTAGAATTCATTCATTCAGTACTGTCTATTGAGTACTTACTCAATTGTGCCAGAAAGTAGAACACACAAAGATTCTTCCTCTTGTGAAGTTTACATTATGGAGAGAGACAAATAATAAACAATAAATACAGTAAGTAAATTATTAAGTATGAGAGCCAGCAGTTGGTGTGTGGTTAAGGGGCTAGACTCCCACGTGGCTGATTGTGATTGGAGTCCCAGACCTGGTGGCTTGCTTTCTCACTTTCTCTCTCTAATGAGCATGTGTTCTATAGCGAATTAAAATAATAATAATAATAATAATAATAATAATAATAAATTATCTGGAAGTTTCTTTAAAATTAAACATCTACCCAATGAGACCAGCAGATGGAGTAATGGTTACATCACTGGACTCCCATGTAGTCAACCGCAGCTCGAGTCCTGGACCCAGCGGCTTAAAACTCAAGCCAGATGCTTGTGCGTGCATGCCCAAAATCCTGACAGGAGAATGGAGGAGAAGGGATTGCAGCATGGCCATACCCCGTAGGGGGGTGATTTCTCACTTTCTGTCTCTCTGTCTCTCCAGCAAGTGCACGCCCCTATAGCAAAAATCTTTCTTAAAAAAAAAAAAAAAAAGAAGAAGTCTACCCAATGACCTAACAATTCTATTCCTAAGTATTTACTCAAGAGAAATGGAAAAAAACATCGTATGTCTACAAAAAAGCTTGTGATGAATTTTCTCAGCAATCTTATTCCTAAATAGCCTCGAACTGGAAGCAGTTCAAATGTTCCTCAATAGAATGGATAAGCAAATTGTGATACTTTCATGTGATAGAAACCACTAACAATAAAAAGAAACAAACTTCAAATACAAGAACATAGATGAAAATTAAAAAAAAAAAATTATGCTGAACAACAAAAATCAGGGGGCTGGCTCCACAGTACAGTGTTTAAGCATAGCGCATGAGGAGCCAGATCTCACAAGGCCAGCTGTGGTTTGAATCCCGGCCCTTGTGGCTTGAAAAATATGCTTGGTGCATGGGGTCAGCAGGTGTCATGGGCATTAAGGCACTGGACTCCCACATGGCAGACCACAGTTCAAGACCTGGACCGTTGGCTTAAAAGTCATGCCAGGTGTATGTACATGTGTGCCCAAAATTCCAAGAGGAGAATAGAGGAGAAGAGATTGCAGCAGCCATTCCCCCAGGGTGATTTTTCACTTTCCCTCTCTCTATCTCTGTCTCACTCTCTGTGGCAAGTGCATGCCCTATGGAAAAAAAAAAAAAAGAAAAGAAAAGAATGCCGGGTGCATGTGTATGTGTGCCCCAAATCTTGATAAGATAGAGAAATAGAGGAAAAAGGATTGTGGCATGACCACATCCCATTGGGGGTGCTTTCTCTACTCCCTCATGATCAATGTACACCCTGGCAAATAAAAAGAATTAGAAAAAGGTAAATAAAAAAGGGACACACAGGAGATCAGCTGCTTCAAAGTGAAGCTGGATATTTCCTTCCCAGCTATCGGCTGTCAGAAACTCACAGAAATGGACAATGAACACAAACATAGCTTTTGGCCGGAACCGCCATCTTCCAGTAATTAACCAAAATGACGAACACAAAGGGAGA
>NW_006200910.1:133417-148822 GCF_000334495.1 Tupaia belangeri chinensis | reverse complement strand
AGAAAACATGGAGTGGTTCCTTTGGCAACATATATGTGAGTCTACAAGAAAGGTGATATTGTAGACATTAAGGGAATGGGTACTGTTCAAAAAGGAATGCCCCACAAATGTTACCATGGCAAAACTGGAAGAGTCTACAATGTTACCCAGCATGCTGTTGGCATTGTTGTGAACAAACAAGTTAAGGGCAAGATTCTTGCCAAGAGAATCAATGTGCGTATTGAGCATATTAAGCATTCTAAGAGCAGAGATAGCTTCCTAAAACGTGTGAAGGAAAACGACCAGAAAAAGAAAGAAGCCAAAGAAAAAGGTACCTGGGTTCAACTAAAGCGCCAGCCTGCTCCACCCAGAGAAGCACACTTTGTGAGAACCAATGGAACGGAGCCTGAGCTACTGGAACCTATTCCCTATGAATTCATGGCATGATGGGTGTTAAAAATAAACTAATCTGTGGTCTATAAAAAAAAAAAAAGAACACAAACATAAAACTACTTTTTTTTTGGAGAGGTTTTTTGCTATAGGGTGATGCCCTTGCTGGAAAGACAGAGAGAGACAGAGACAGAAAGCAAGACATCACTCCCCCTCCCCCCCAGGGGGATGGCCATGCAGCAATCCCTTCTCCTCCATTCTCCTCTCGGGATCTTGGACATGCACGCACACGTGGCCGGCTTGAGTTTAAGTCACTGGGTCTGGGATTCGAACCATGGCCGACTACATGAGAGTCCAGCGATATAGCCATTACGCCATCTGCTAGTCCCATGAAACTAGTTTTCATGAGTAGCTTCTGTCAGAAGTTGCTGCTTATATTTGGGGTAAAGAATAGAAATGTTATGTAGTTGAATCGGTGGTAGAAATGACAAGGTTTCCACATGAAGCAGAGTGTCTTGACCAATGGCTGTGTCCACCTGCTACTGAGTAACTGACATTCCTGTTGTAAGACAAAGGAGAACTGGAGAAAGAAAGTGCAAATCGGTTTGGGGTTGTACTATGGATGTCATTCTGGGTGTTCTCAACTTGGTTATTGTTTAAAGAGGAGAGAAGGATATTTCACAACTAATACTATGGTGCCTCATCACCTGGGACCAAAAGAGTCAGCAGAATCTGAGAGCTGTTCAACCTCTCTAAGGAAGGTGTTGGCCACCAATGCATTAGAAAGCCCTACACAAAGAAGGTAAGATACCTAGGACGAAAGCACCCAAGACTCAGTGTCTTGAGACTCCATCTGTCATGGAACACAAATGCCAGTGTATTACTCTCAAAAAAAAAAAAAAAAAAAAAAAAAAGAAAAAGAAAAAGAAAAAGCAGCAAAATATGCTAAATTTTTGACCAAGAGAATGAATGAGGCCAAAGAAAAACACCAGAAACAGATTGCCAAGAGACACAGGCTGTCCTGAGAGATTCTACTTCTAAATCTGAGTCCAGGCAAAAATAAGATTTTATAAGAGTAACAAATAAGATCAGATCTCAAAAAAAAAAGTTGGAAGTTAGTTGTTAGTTGGATCTCCTAAGAAGCAGAGGCCTTGCAAGGCATGATTAGATGTGTAAGATTTATTGAGGGAGTGTATTATCAATACCTATAAGTTACTTTGGAACAAATGACCCCAACATCTAGCAGCTTAAATAAACAAATATTTATCTCATGTAGTTTCTAAGGATCTGAAATCCAGGGGCAGCTTAGTTAGGTGGTTCTGACTTAGAGTTTCTCAAGATGATGTAGTCAAGGGAACCAGCAGTTAGCGTAATGGCTATGTCGCTGGACTCCCACGTAGTCGACCGCGGTTCATGTCCCGGACCCGGTGGCTTAAAACTCACGCCGGGCGCGTGTGCGTGCGTGCCCAAGATCCCGAGAGGAGAATGGAGGAGAAGAGATTGTGGCGTGACTATCCCCCCTGGGGGGTGATTTCTCGCTTTCTGTCTCTATGTCTCTCTCTGTCTGTCTGGTGAGCGCACGCGCCCTACAGTGAAAATCTCTCTCCAAAAAAAAAAAAAAAAAAAAGATGATGTAGTCAAGATGTCAGTTGGGGTTCAGTAATCAGATGTTTGCCTGAGGCTGGAGATCTGCTTTCCAGACAGTTCACTCACTGTTGGCAGGATGTCTGAGCTCCTTACCATGTTGGCCTTTTAGTATCCTCATGACATGGCATGTAGTACTCTCATGGTTTGGTCCTTGTCGAGGCAGGGTCTCTCTGGCTCATAAGCAGAAGTAAATCATGCTTCCTTACACTTCCCTTTGTTATGCTAAAGACACTTCTGCTCCTATGGAGGTGTAAATTTTAGTATAATATTATTGTATTATCATACTAGGTCAGCAAAGGTCAGGAACTTTTGATTTGTATCTGATCATAAGTTGGATTATAACTATAGGCCTCTTTTCAAAGTGTTGTCCCTAAAAAACAACTCAGACTTATGCTAATTTTCCTGCTTAGCTAACAACTTCATTACATAGCCACAACTGATTACATCCTTACCCAGTGTGACCAGGAAGCCTTCAGTTCCTCTTTCTTTCCTGGCTAGGAATTAAGGCTGAAAGTCCCACCATTCTTATCTTGTCTTGGTCTTCCGAGTGACCACCTCTCATCCTAAAACTACCTATGAGTGGCCCACCAGCAGTCAATCAGCATGCACACAAAAACACATCACTTTGGAGATTTCAGATATTTTAAGTTGTGTGCCAGGTAACAGGGAGGAAAACCAAATGTCGCAATATCATGCATGTCTTTTAAAATAACGTCTTTAAAAATTATTTTATTTAACATCATTTATTTCTTTCTTTATTTCAATTACCAGAGAGGAACAGAGCGAGAGAGAAAGAGAGAAATTGAGAAAACAAGCCGCCAGGTCCAGCACTTGAACCATGGTCAACCATGTGGGACTCCAGCACCTTAACTACCACACCACCTGTCGGCCCTGATATCATACATGTCTCATCTCCTCTATAGATTGTAAATTTCTTGAAGATAGGAACTACATTTTATTCATCTTTATACACTTGTTCTTCTCTATCACCACCATGGAGATGAATGGTGCCTTGCATTTGAGGGAATTAAAATTAAGTAAGGCTGGCCCTCATGATGGTTAAGGGAGCTGGATCCCACATGGCCAACCATGGTTTGAATCCCACCCCTAGGGGCTTGAGAAACACTCCGGGTGCAGCCCCCCAAATCCTGACAGGATGGAGAAACGGAGAAGGGATTGTAGCATGACCATGCCCATTGTGGCCCATGCCCCTCACTTTCTTTCTCTCTCTGGCAAGTACTAATGCCCTCTGGCAATGGAAAAAAAAAAGAAAGAAAATTAATAGGAGAAAGTTCTGTAAAAATATTGATAAGATACACACCAATTGCAGGGGTTATCAGTATCTATAAGCATATTGTTCTTAAGTTAGGAGTTTAATAGAGTATCACATAAAATTATTTATGATTATATTGTAAATAATTATTTATCTTAATTTTATTTACTTAAAAATTTGACCAGAGAGGGAAAACGAGGAAGCAAGTCACCGGGTCCGGGTATTAAACCATAGTCAGTCATGTGGGAGTCCAAGGCTCTAACGACCACACCACCCACCAGCCTCCACAGATAATTATTGACTACTGTAAACAATTTTTCTTTCAAAGTTTATGTCATCCCATATTTGTTTACTTACCTCCTTTATAAGGAGGTAGAATTGATAACTTTTCAGTCCCTTCTCTGATTTTTTTCACTTTTTTTTTTTTTTTTGAGAAGTTTTTGCTATGGGGTGCGTGGGCTCGCAAGAAAGAGAGAGACAGAGAGACAGAGAAATCACTCCCAGGAGGGAAGGCCATGCCGCAATCCCTTCTCCTCGATTCTCCTCTTGGGATCTTGGGCATGCAAGCAACATGCCCTGTTGTGAGTTTCATGCCTCTGGATTCAGAATTTGAACCGTGATTGGCCATGTGGGAGTCAGTGATGTAACCGCTGTGCCATCTACTGGCCTCCACATTATTTCGTTATTATGAATTTCTATATTCAGTATTCAAATAAAACTATACTCCAATAAAAGCTTTATATCAACTCTTTCGAACTTGTCACTGCTCCTCCTCAAGCACAGATATATAATACCTCTGCAGTTGAGGCCACATGGTGGTTAAATTGGTGGACTCCTGCGTGGTCCACTGGTGTTGGAGTTCCAGACCTGGTGGCTTGTCTTCTCACTCTCCCTCTCTCTGTCTCGCTCTGATGAGTGCATATGCTCTATAGCAAATTAAAAAATAATAATGAGCCAGCAGCTGGTGTGGTGGTTAAAGGCACTGGATGATTCCCACATGGCTAACTGTGATTTGAGTCCTGGACCTGGCAGCTTGCTTTCTCCCTTTCTTTTTCTGTTCAAATTTAAAAGAGAGAGAGTGAGAGAGAGAGACAGAGAGAGACAGAGAGAGAAAGAAGAAGAAGAAGAAAAAGAGGAGGAGGAGGAAATATTAATCATGGAATAAATAAATAATTTTTTAAAAATAATAATAAATAAAAACTAAATAAATAATTCTTTAAACTCCTCAGTTATACAGATTTGGTTCAAATTCTGACTCTCTTACTAGCTCTGAGAAATGTTAATTATTTTCTCTCTCTAAGATTTTGTTCGATCATCTGTAACCCTCCTAGATCTAGTGGCTATTAAGTGAGGTACTGACTTTAAAACAGTATAATACCAGGACCAACCAGCAGGTGGCATGGTAGTTAAGATGCTGGACTCCAACATGGCTGACTATGTTCTGAGTCCTGGACCTGATTGTTTGCTTTCTCACTTTCCCAGTCTCTCTCTGGTGGGAATATGTGCCCCGCCCCTGTACCAAATTGTAAAATAATAATATTGCTAAATAAAATTAAATAATTCCTTTAAAAAGAAAAGCAAAGTACCTGTCACATAGTACAAATGTAATACATGTTTTAGTTGATTATACATGTTTTTAATTAATTATGTCATTAGTATATGAGTAGACATGATTGCGTAAATCCAAGTGCAACAGAAAGCAGCTTAAGGATCAGAATCTATAATAGATTAATTGGGACCAGCAGTTGGCATAATGGCTATGTCGCTGGACTCCCATGTAACCGACTGTAGTTCGAGTCCCGGACCTGGGGGCTTAAACTCACGCCAGGCACATGTGCATGCATGCCCAAGATCCCGAGAGGAGAATGGAGGAGAAGGGATTGCAGCCTGGCCATCCCCCCAGGGGGTGATTTCTTGCTTTCAGTCTCTCTGCCTCTGTCTTCCTGGTGATTGCATGCGCCCTATAGCAAAAACTTCTCAAAAAAAAAAAAATTAGATTAACTATAAATCAGCATGTAATACTTAAACATTACAACTTAAAAAGGATATATCATTACATTCATGTCATTAAATTGGTATTTACCCTCAGTAGACTTCTATGCCCTTGAGCTCCAAAACTAAGTTTCCAGGGGGAAAACCATGAAGTAAACTAAAAGGTTGGTGACTAGTACCTGTGGAGGATTAAGCTGACTGGGATTCTTTTCCTTAGGGAAGTCTGTGAGGAGACCTCAGGAAAAGACTGACAAACTATTAGTAAATCATGTAGTATATACATTTGTTGTTTGAATTGTTAAAATTTATGACAGAATTATTGGATCAAATGAGATGATCACCACTTAATGAGTCTATCCAGGTTTTAAAGATACCAGTTAAACACAGTATCAGAGGAAATGGCTTTAAGTACTAGAGTAAAGGATTTAACTTAGATGATTAGAAGAAAAAATTTTGACAATGAGGTTTGTTCAATTTTAAAGCAAGTTTAACATAGGGTGTGATGGAATTGTCTTCTCTGGGAGGATTTTAGAGGTAGATTAGATTTTCTCTGTCTAAAGCAGCTTGGATAAAAAAGTACTTGTAGATAGGGAGATGTGCTGTGATAGTCCTTTGTAGTCCAGGAGTCAATAAAGGTCTTTGACTCACCTAGCTGTAATTAGTCAATAAACCTCAGTGGGTACCCATTCTACCTGTATTTTCTGATCTTCCTGGATAAGTTAATGATTAATTGTCACACTGCCTAACAAGGAATTCACAGTTTTTCTTCACAGTTTGTTTTTCTTTTTCTTTCTTTTTTAAAGATTCTTGTTTTGTTTAGTAATGGGAACGGTTCCTGCTAATTTATTTATGTGCTTATTTTTAGTCATTTATTTTGAGGTTTAATCTATACTTTTTAGTTTTATGAGTTTTGACAAATACAGTTGTTTGTCAAATAATCAAGAAGACTTGCTTATGTCTTGCTTGAGGAGGGTTGGAAAAGAAGAGTGAAAAGTTGAGATTTTAAAGAATTTTTATGGGAATCAGATTGCAATTTGCATATAACAGGACCTGTTTGTTTGTGCCCTCTCAAATTAAGCAGACAAACTCATCTAACATAGTTGATATATTTTTAAAAATTGTTTATTTAATGTTATTTATTCATCCATTTAATTTGACCAGAGAGAAACAGAGAGAGAGAGAGAAAGTAAGAAAGCAAGCCACCAGGTCTGGGACTTGAACCATGGTCAGCCATGTGGGAGTGTCCAGTGCCTTAACCACCATGCCACCTACTGGTCTCCATAATATGGTTAATATTGACCTGACCTGGTCCTTTAGGATTACATTTATTGGGGCGCACTGGTCTTTTGCATCATTGGAAACGAAGAAAAAAAGGAATTAATTATATTGATTTTAAGATTAAGAAGTGAAATATGAGGCTAGCAGATGGCACAGTGGTTAAGGTGCTGGATTCCCACATGGTCTGCTGTGGTTCAAGTCCCAGACCTGGTGGCTTGAAAAATCACATGTGAGTGCCTGTCCAAAATCCCAGGAGAAGAGATTATGGTGTGGCCACTCCCTCTGGGGTGATTTCTCACTTTCCTTTCTCTGTCTCTCTCCTCTCTGTCACATGCACATGTCCTATGCCCAAAATCTTTTTTAAAAAAGAAAGTGATGGGACCAGCAGTTAGCATAATGGCTATGTTGCTGGACTCCCACGTAGTCGACTGTGGTTTGCGTCCCGGACCCGGTGGCTTAAACTCACATGTGAGTGCCTGTCCAAAATCCCAGGAGAAGAGATTATGGTGTGGCCACTCCCTCTGGGGTGATTTCTCACTTTCTGTCTCTCTTGTCTCTCTCTGTCTGGCGAGCGCACGCGCCCTATAGCAAAAACCTCTCTCTAAAAAAAGAAAGTGATATATATATCTCTGTGTGGTCCATTTCATTTTTTACCACTAATAAAACATCTGGAGACCCTAATTATATCCTAATTACAACATTAATAAATTCTAGGTTTTTCAGGAGTTTAATTTTTTGTTTTTTAAAATAATTATTTTATTTAAGTTTATTTATTTATTCAAATTTGACTGGGCGGGGGAGGGAGAGAGAGAGAGAGAAAGTGAGAAAGGAAGCCTCCAAGTCTGGGATTCAAACCACAGTCCAGTGCCCTTAACAACCACCATGCCACCTGCCAGCCCTGTGGACAATTTAAAGAGTCATACTTTTTGTTTCCATGAGTAACATATACTCACATAAGATGTTTGACTTTTGGGTTTGGAAAATCTGATCACTGTAATTTATAGAGGCAGGGAGAAGATTGGTTGGAAGCTCGACTTCAGCTTAGCCTATATGTAATGCTGAATTGCTATATTGCTGAATTCTATAAATCCTCTATTTACATAAATGGAGAATCAACGTTGGGCTGAGCCTAAATAGTTCTGAGTCTGTGGTAGGCAGACAAAACTATCTCTTACTGAGTGCCTGCTGCGTATGTTCATGACACTGTGCTAGGGGCTTTCCCAAGTGACAGCTGCTCTGGCTACAATTCTGTCCCACATCCATTTAAATGAAAAACAAGAAACTCCCGTGAACACATATATCTCATGGGACCTACTTCATTATCACAGTTGCCACACCCTCTAGAAGACATTGTTACCATAACTAGGGTAATAGAATCTCAGAGTTTGAGGGATTCTTTGAGTTCATCTAGTTAGAGTGGCAGCTGTCCTCTTCAGAGTTTGAGAACTGCTCTGCTCAGTTCTTTAAATGGAAGGTGCCGATGGCAGGTGCCCATAAAGGGGCATGGTAATTGGTAATAGTAACACCTTAATATCATAATCACTAATGTAGAGCTCATGGGTATATATCAGATCTGATAATAGAGAAATACCTTCTTCTCAAGTGTACATAGGACATTCACAAGATTAATTATCTGATAGATATGTTAGGTAACAAATATCAGTAAGTTATAGAAATATTACAATGAGGGGCCAGCAGATGGCATGGTGATTAAGGGCACTGGACTACCACATGGCCAACCACTGTTCAAGGCCCTGACCTGGTGGCTTGCTTTCTCAATTTCCCTCTCTCTTCTCTCTTTCTCTCATTCTGTCCCTCCCTGGTCAAATAAAAAATATATAAATAAAATAAAGTAATTCTTAAAGAGAAAAATAAATGGGAACATGGCAGGGGGTTCTGGTCTCTGTAGGCTACAATCTCCAAAGAGGGGCAACAATCAAGAAATGTGAAGCTTGAAATGGCTGGAAAAGTCAATGAAAAGAAATATGGCTTGCTGTGGCCCTCAAGCAATGTAAAAAAGCAAAACAAAACACAAAACTGCTAGAGATGTATTATGAGGCCCTTGAATTTAGGTAGAGACCCACAAAAGTGATCTTAATTCATACAGGTAGATCCTTAAGAGTCTTC
Organism: Tupaia belangeri chinensis; assembly: GCF_000334495.1. Lineage (NCBI taxonomy): Eukaryota > Metazoa > Chordata > Mammalia > Scandentia > Tupaiidae > Tupaia > Tupaia belangeri. The sequence goes on along the minus strand of NW_006200910.1, from coordinate 140,136 downwards.
TCTCTTCCGTCTCACCAGTTCTAAAGTGCTAGCCATCCTCAAACCTCTTTTTCTTTGCCCTTTCATTAGAAAGCCGGGAAACTCGCCCCTTTTCCAAGGAAGAGGATGAAGGAAGGGGCTTCAAGGTGCATGAACAATGTAAAGCAGGTAGAGATTTTCAAATGTCTGAGTAGCGGTAAATACAATCGTCCTGGAGGCAGAAGAATATATTTCACGCCCTCTCAAGGTCCCTTCGGTTCAAGGATACTGTCATTCTCTGCCTGTACTAGTGGGAGGGCCTGCAACGTCCATGCTGCCATGGAAACGCGCCGCCGTGTTCCTTTTTCTTACGTGGGGCGGGCACCCCCACCCCAGCCACCTATCATCCACAGAATCTCTTGAGTGGCGGGCAGCAGCAGCGAATGGGCGATCAGATACTGCGTGACGTGACGGGAAAAGGGGGAGTTCGAGGCCGGTGGCGGCGGTGGCGACAGCGGCGACCTGGGGATCGAGCTGGAGGACCTGGGGAGCGTGCAGAGACCTCTAGCTCAAGCGCGAGGGACCTCCCACCGGGATGCCTGGTACTGTTGGGAGGAAAATGGGGGCGCAGTTGGTTCTGAAGACTTGGGTTTCGGGTCCGAAGGGATGGCTGACCGGAGGGGGGCGGGGTGGCAAGCATGGCGGCGGTGACGGGGAAGGGGTTGGAGGGCCCCGAGGAGGGGGTGGGGAAGCTGTAGCTCGGAAGGCTGGGTGGTCGTGAGGCGCCCAAAGGGCTGTGGAGGTTCTGGCGAATAGAGACTACGAAGCAGCCTTTCGGGGGGACGGTAGAGGCGCCAGAAGGACGTAGGGAGAGTTACAGGGGAATGAAAAAAGGGGCGGGGAAGAGAAAGGTTAGGAAGGAGGGGAAAGGGCGTCTAGGGGAAGGTGATGAAAAAGAACTGGGAGGGAGGGATAGGTAGTCTTACTGTAAATAACGAGGAAACGGGGGGCCTGAGAGGTATGACGGGAAAGAAGTGCTTGCAGCGATTATAAATGCAATGTTCTAATTGGAGGGACTCAGGACTGGTCCCCTTTCCCAGCTCTTGTACTTCCGCCCCATTATTTAGGTTCAGACTGCAAGAGGTAGGCTGGTAGGTTACACAGGACTGATCTTTTGTTATTCCATTCCAGGGGAGCAGATGGACCCTACTGGAAGTCAGTTGGATTCAGATTTCTCTCAGCAAGATACTCCTTGCCTGATAATTGAAGATTCTCAGCCTGAAAGCCAGGTTCTAGAAGATGATTCTGGTTCTCACTTTGGAATGCTATCTCGACACCTTCCTAATCTGCAGACTCACAAAGAGAACCCTGTATTGGTGAGTGATACCTTGTTTGAAAATGACTGAGCAGATTTTTGTTTTCAGTCTAGATCAAGGAGCAAACCTAAGTATTTAGGAGATCACTATCTTTTGGATAAGGTTGGTTAGAAAAAACTAAATCAATGGCAGGCAGGCAGGTGGTGTAGTGGTAAAGGTGCTGGACTTCCACATGGCCAACCTCGGTTTGAGTCCTGGACCTGGTGGCTTGCTTTCTCACTTTCTCTCTCTTTCTCTGTCCCTCTCCGGTCACTTTAAAATAAATAAATGAATAAGTGAAGTTAAATAAAATAATACTTTATAAAAAGAAAAACGAAATCAACATGTTCACAAAAAATATATCTCATTTTGGACTATTTCATTATACAGTGGAGCTGTTACGTATGTGTGTTTTCTAGGATGATGTGTCAAATCCTGAACAAACAACTGGAGAAGAACAAGGGGAGAATAATAGTGGATTCAATGAACGTTTGAGAGAAAACAAGGCTACAGGTGAGGTATTTAATGTGAACAGCCCCCTTTGCATTTTTTAGGTGCTCTTGTCAGAGCTGAGTGAAGTTAAATATTACGTGGGTGTGATGAATGTGTGTTACCTGGTACATAATAGGCACTCAGGTTGATATTTTTTTAAGGGTTTTGCCATAGGGCATGTGTGCTCATTGGAGAGATACAGAGAGAAAGAGACAGTGAGGTGGAAAGTGAGAATGACCTCCAAGGGGGATGGCCACTCCTCAATCCCTTCTCCATTCTTCTGGGATTTTGGGCATGCTCACACATGTACCCAGTGTAATTTTCAAGCCACCAGGTCTGGTACTTGAACTGTAGTCCTCCATGTGATGGTTCAGTGCCTTATCCACAACCACACCTGCTGGCCTCCAAAAGTTATATTCTAACATAGCTGGTTAGATTGGTAATGTCTATATTCATGAATTTTTATTAAAATTTGATAGTAAATGCCTTTTGTGCTAATAACCACTTATTTTTTTCAGGCTCTATGGATTCTTCTCATTTGGACCCATGTGATTCCATCAGTCAGGTCATTGAACAGTTACCTCAGCCAAATAGGACAAGCAGGTATACCAACCTCTGTTGGCATTTATTTAAATTTGCTAGCAGCTCAATTTTTTTTTTTTTAGAGGTTTTTTTTTTTGCTGTAGGGCACTCGCCAGAAAGAGACAGAGAGACAGAAAGTGAGAAATCATCCCTCAGTGGGGATGGCCACGCCACAATCCCTTCTTCATTCTTCTCTTGGGATCTTGGACACGGACACACATGCTCCTGGCCTGAGTCCAAGCCACCGGGTCTAGGACTTGAACCACGGTGGACTACATGGGATTCCAGTGGCATAGCCATTACGCCAACTACTGGTCCCACAGCTCAAAATTTTTTATCTGTACTTGTTGCCTTACCCCAAGGATAAAGGGATTGATCTTTTTTTTCTTTTGTGGATTAGAGAGGAGGATTTGGGATTGTATTACTCAGTATTATATTAGTACCGATAGCTAAAGCTAAAATCTCTTTTGTGTAGGTATTAATTGTTTCTTATACCTGCATTATTCAGATTGTGATCTACCTTGCGTCTGTAAAACAAAATAAGCAGTAAATATGACTTCTAAGTATAGAAAAGTATCACTAGAAAATATTTAGGTATATTATCAAAGCCATTAGGCTTGCTTTCCACTTACTAACCTAAGTACCACACTAGTTTTAGATCTAGAATGTTTAATTCTTACTCTATACAGTATTCAACTTTTAACATGTCTTATGTGTGTCTTTAAAACATTGATTTTTGGAGTACATTTCTGTATATTTGTCGTTTGATATATCTCATGTACTTCTATCCTTAAAGCAATGAAGACATTATATTACTTCCACTATATGGGGGGGGAGGCTGATGGGCAAAGATTTAAATAACTTGCTGTAGGGTACATTTCTAGCAAAGTGACAGAACTGGGCTTTGAGCCTGATCCTTTCTCAAATCCCTCCTCTTATTTTTTTTTTAAGAGAGATTTTTGCTATGGGGTTTGTGTGCTCACTGGAGAGACAGAGACAAAGAGAGAGAGAAAGTGCAAAATCATCCCCTGAGGGGATGGCCACACTGCAGTCTGTTCTCCATTCTCCTCTCAGGATATTGGTCACACATGCCCATGCACCCAGCATCAGTTTCAAGCTGCCAGAACTCGAACCACCATTGGTTTTGTGGGAGTCTAGCGCCTTAATCACTGTGCTACCTGCTGACCCCCCTCATCTTTCTTTTTAGTTATTTAGTGCTTCTCAATCTTCTCTAATCTTCTCTAAGGTTAAAGGAGAATATAGACACCTTTAAGAATCTCAGGGTTTTGAGGTAGAAAGAAGAGGTAGTCAGGAGAATGTAGCTTGAGATAGTTAAAAAACAGTTGATTTATCCTAAAAATGAATATTTGTTTTTTTTGGGTATGTTTTATCTTATACTCTGTTTTTCTTTCCTTTTTTCCCCCTACTTTTGTAGAGGGCATGTGAACTTGCCAGAAAGAAACAGACAGACAGAGGGAGAAAATAGCCCCCCCAGGGGGTGTATTTACCCTGCAATTCCTTCTCCTCCTTTTCTTACTGCTATATTGGGCCTGTGCATGAACATATGTTCCTGGCATGTCTTTCAGTCTTCCAGAGCCAGAACTCAAACCATTTGCCATGTGGGATCCAGCTCCCTTGACCACCAGCCCATAGGCTGGCCTCAATTTTGTAGGCAGAAATTTTTTTTCTCCCAAATATTTAAGTAAATTGTATGTTTTAGGACAATCCACAAATTGGTAGTCTTATTTTGGCCTGCAGATAGATTTTATTTGGCCTGCACAGGTGGTGAAATACATTTTTCTTTCTTTTTCTTAATTGCTAAAGGGAACATGCACTTGCCAGGGAGAAAGGGGGGGGAAGTACCCCTCCAGTGAGGTGTGGTCATATTGCAATTCCTTCTCTTCCATTTCTCAGTCCTTTTAGGATTTGGGGCATGTATATTCACCGGGAGTATATTATTTTAAGCCTCTGGGTTTAGAATTTGAGCTGTGTTCAGCCATGTGGGATTGGCTTCCTTAACCAGTGGGCTATAAAGCCAGCTCTGTATTTGAATTAATTTGACAGATTTTAAAAACAGGGTAATTTCTTATGACTATCTATCTTCTGGCATTACTAGTCCTTATCAGCTATAGTTGCCTGGAGCTATGAGTAGCAGGTAACTTCTGCTTAGATGAGTCCTAAGTACTATGATTTGCCATAGTTTTTACATCTTAGGAATGTCCTTGGACATTGAGGCCAGATTTTCTTTTGTTATTTATCATCATGCTTGTGCTTTTGTTCTTAACATTCAGCTGCTTCAGTGATCTATTATCTTGCTTTGCTTTCTGTTGGCCTTTAAGTTTATGGTGCCTCTTTAAGAACATATGCCAAACTTGGGACCAGGAGTTAGCGTAATGGCTATGTCACTGGACTCCCATGTAGTTGACTGTGGTTCGAGTCCTGGACCCAGTGGCTTAAACTCATGCCGGGTGCGTGTGCATGTGTGCCCAAGATCCCGAGAGAATGAAGGAGAAGGGATTGCAACGTGGCCATCCCCCTTGGGGGGTGATTTCTTGCTTTCTGTCTCTCTGTGTGTCTCTGTCTGGTGAGCACACGCACCCTATAACAAAAACCTCTCCAAAAAAAGAAAAAAAAAAAGTATGCTAAGCTTATCTTTGTTTTTGTGGCCTAGAATCTTGGTTTAAACCAGTGGGGCAGGAAGTTTGTGTGTGTCTTACTTTGAATGAAGCAATGATGTTTGTGCAGTTCCATGCTATTTCTTTTCTTTTTTAGTATCAATGTTTTGTTCTTCCTCTAAAAAACAAACAAAAATGTAATGCCTATGTTTAATAAATGTTTAGTTCCTGTGGCAGGTGCTTCAGTGGGGTTTTGCCATGGTGGAGGTTGTAATTTAATATGGGAGGCAGCTGTTAAGCAAGTTATTACTTGTGATCTATTAATTGTGATCATTGCAAAGAGAGAAAAAAATCTAAATAATAAGTATTAATTTGCTAGGCATAGTTGAAAGGCTTGGGAGAAGCGTGCAGTATGGGAGGAACTTTGCAGACCCTAACGTGCACAAGGCCATGAGGCTGGATAGACTCTGGTGGGGTTGATTTCCAAAAGAATAAAAGCTCTTTGGAACACACTTAGGGATCTCTTTATGTTATCTTTATCTATTAATGCAGATGTTTGGGAAAAAAGTCTGCTTGAGAAACTTTTTTAGATATTTGCCAATAGGGTACATGTGCTTGCCAGAGACAGTGAGAGAGAGGAAAAGTGAGAAGTCACCTGAGTAGGGGGGACCATGCTGTAGTTCCTTCTCCTTCATTCTCCTTTTGGAATTTTGGGCATGCACACTCATATGTCTGTCATGTTATTTTTTCTTCCTTTTTTTTTTTTTTTTTTTAAAGGTTTTTACTATGAGCATATGTGCTTTCCTAGAGAGACAGAGAGAGACAGAAGAAAGTAAGAAATCATGCCCCAGAGTGGATGGCTATGCTGCAGTCCCTTCTCCATTCTCCTCTTGGGATCTCAGGCCCACATGAACACATGCCCAGTGTGAGTTTTAAGCCCCTGATCCAGGACTCCAGCAATATAACTATTATGCCATCTATTGGTCCCTTTGACATGTTTTCAAGCCACCGGGTCTGGGACTTGAACTGCATAGTTGGCCATGTGGGCTCTAGCACCTTAACCATGATGCTTCCCACAGAAACATTTTATATCAAAATTTCATAGTCTTCTCACCTTATTTAGTTTTTTTTTTTTTAAGAGTTATTTTAAATATTTATTATTTTCCAGTTTGATCAGACAGAGAGAGAAGGAAAGTAAGAAAGCAAGCCACCAGGCCCAGGACTTGAACTGCTGTTGGTCATGTGGGAGTCCAGCTCCTTTAACCACCGTGCCACCTGCTGGCCCCTTTAATGTTCTGTTGATATAAGCTGATAGCCCTAAACATGATGTGTCTTAAAACACTAAAGAAACATTTTATTTCCTGTTATATTTTTGATACATACATTTTTTTTCCAATTTATTTATTTGCATTCATTCACTGTACATCATTACAGCATACAAAATGAGATTTTCCATCCAGAGTACACTGTATATTGTCTCAATCAAGCACATCAACAAACATGTTATTATTAGCAAATGATCTTCCATTTCTTGTTTTCTGTATGTTTTGCTTTTTCTCCCCCATCCTTGGTTCCCTCTCTTACCCTCTGCCACCTCCTGTTCTCCTCCCACACTGTCTCTGTTATCTATTTCTATACCATTTTCCCCCCACATTTTATTGAATCACCAAAGACCCTCATCAATCCAAATACCCTCCTAGCAAACACATGTGACACA
>NW_006200910.1:125286-131301 GCF_000334495.1 Tupaia belangeri chinensis | reverse complement strand
AGGCTGGGGGTGCAGAGGGGGGCTCCCTACCACTAGCACATTTGTTGGAGGCTGAATTATTAGTAGAAAATCTTCATTCCCTTAAAAATCTAGTTCACAGTAGCCATGTGGAACCTTGTCCTGAAGGCCCGTGGCTTCTTCTGCCGCTAGTTCGTTTGTTGGCGGCTGAATTATTAGTAGAAAATCTTCATTCCCTTAAAAATCTAGTTCACAGTAGCCATGTGGAACCTTGTCCTGAAGGCCCGTGGCTTCTTCTCGATACATACATATTTTTAAAAAATTAATTAATTTTAACTTGACCAGAGGGACAGAGCACACGCGTGCGTGCACGAGAGAGAGATGAGAGAGAGAGAGAGAGACAGAGAGCAAGCAAGCCCAAGCTGCCAGGTCCAGAACTTGAACCATAGTCAGCCATGTGGGAGTCTAGTGCCATTAACCACCGCAATACCTGCCAGATAGATTTTGGGCATGCACGCATGTGGACCCACGAACAGTGGTTGACTACATGGAAGTTCAGTGACATAACCATTTTTCCATCTGCTGGTCCCCCATCATGTGTTTTTAAAATTAAGATGATCAGGAGCCAGCAGGTGGCATGGTGGTTAAGGCACTAGACTCCCACATGGCCAACCACTGTTCAAGTACCAGACATGGTGGCTTGCTTTCTCTCTCCCTGGGATGTGCATGAGCCCTGTGACTTTTTTTTTTTTTTTTTAAGAATTTTTTTTTACTTTATTTAACTTTTTATTTGTTTATTTTTAAAATTTGACTAGAGAGGGTGAGAGAGAGAGAAAGTTAGAAAGCAAGCTGCCAGGTCCAGCCCTTGAACCATGGTTGGTCGTGTGGGTGTGCCCCCAACCACAGTGCCAGCTGCTGCCCCCTGCCCTGTGGCATTAAAAAAAAAATAATATATATAATTAACACATAAAATTAAAATTAACTTTTTTCTGAAAAAAGTTTAAAAAATTAAATGTTTATAAATTTACATGCTGTTATGAGAAATAATACATTTGAGCAGTTTCTCTAATGATAATGTTTTATTAAATAGTACACTATCACAACCATGTTATTGACATTAATAAAATCTGCCAAATTTATTCAGATTTCCAGTATTACATGTACGTGTGTGTGTGTGTGTGTGTGTGTGTGTGTTTCTATAATTTCATCACCCGTGTAGGTTTGAGTATTCACCATTGCTGTCAAATTAAGGAATAGTTCCAACACTGCCAGGATGCCTGGTGTTGCTGTTTTAAGCCACATTCCCCTTTTTTCTACCTGAACCCTTAGCAACCACTAATCCATTCTTTTGCAAAATTTTATTTTAAAATATTGTATAGGGCTGGCTCTATGACCTAGTGGTTAAGGTAACTAGATCCCACTTAGCCAACCCTTGGACCTGGCAGCTTGAGAAACAGACCAGGTAAATGTGCCTATGTACCCAAAGTCCTAAAAGGAGGGAGAGGTGAAAGAGAAGGGACTGTGGTATGATTATTTATCCTGGGGAGTGTTTTTTCCTCTCTGTCTCTGTATCTCTCTCTCTCTGGTGAGTGCATGAACTTTCTTTTTTTTTTTTTTTTGGAGAGGTTTTTTTTGCTATAGGGTGCATGAGCTCGCCAGACAGACAGAGAGAGACATAGAGACAGAAAGCGAGAAATCACCCCCCAGGGGGGATGGTCACGCCGCAATCCCTTCTCCTCCATTCTCCTCTCAGGATCTTGGACATGCACGCACACGCGCCCGGCGTGAGTTTTAAGCCATCGGGTCCAGGACACAAACCGCGGTTGACTACGTGGGAGTCCAGCGACATAGCCATTACGCTAACTTCTGATTCCCGCGAGTGCATGAACTTTCAAGGAAAAAAAATATATATACACATATGAATGAGATTCTATTGTTTGTAAACTTTTGGGGCTGCTTTTTTTTCATTTAGCATAAATTACAGGAGACCCATTCAGGTCTTTGCATGTACTAACTAAGCATCCCTATTCCAAAAAATCTGAGATGCTCCAAAATTTGAAACTTTGAGTACCAAGATGATGCCACAGTGGAAAAACCCCACACCTGACCTTTTGACTAACTGCACTCAAAATGCTGTAAAATATAAATGCATTTTATATTATTTTACATATGGAATGTATAAAATTTTTTCAGGCCATGAATAGTGTATATTTGAAACATGAATGAATTTCATGTTTAGACTTGGGTCCCATCCCAAGATATTTCATGTATATGCAAATATTTCAAAATCTGAAAAAATCTGAAATGTTTCTGGTTCCAAGTATTTTGGATAAGGGACATGGAATCTGTATCAGTAGTTTTCTCTTTATTTCTGAAGTCTTCCATGTTGTGGATGTACCAGTTTGTATAGCTGTGCACCTATTGAAGGACACGACTAAAGCTGTTATAGAGGGTCAGCAGATGGCGTAGTGGTTAAGGCACTGGATCCCACATGGCTAACTGTTTTGAATCCTGGACCTGGCATCTTGAAGAGTCCTGAAAAGAGAAGGGAGAAGAGATTGTGATGGGGCCATCCTCCCTGGGGGCTAATTTCTCATTTTCTCTCTCTCAGGCTTAAAAACAAAACAAAACAAAAAACTGCTATAAACAATATGTGTACAGGTTTTTGTGTGAACTTAAGTCTTCATTTCTGAGGCATAAATGTTTAAGTGTGCAGTTACTTGGTCATAGTAGTTAATATAGTTAATCTTTTTAGGTTTTTTTTTTTTCTTTAAAGTTTTTTTGCTATAGAGGGCATGTATGCTCGCCAGAGAAAGAGAGGGAGTATCAGTGAGAAGGAAAGTAAGAAATCTCCCTCCCCCAATGGGGATGGCCACACTGTAGCCCCTTCTCATTCTCCTGGGATTTGAGACATGTATGCTCATAGTCCAGCCTGATTTTCAAGCTGCTGGGTCCAGGACTTTAACCGCTGTTTTGCTACATGGGAGTCCTGCACTGTGACTACTACACCATATGCTGGTCCCTGTGTTTAGTTTTTTAAGAAACCGCCAAACTGTTTCCTAGGTCATCTTCATTAACGTTTGGTGTTTTCATTTTTTTACCTTAACCATTCTGATAAGTGTGCAGTGATACCTTCTGTGGTTTTAATTTACATTTTCCTAATGGCTGGTGATGTTGAATATCTTTTCACGTGCTTATTTGCCATCTGTTTTCCTTGTTTAGGGAAATATTGTCTCACGTCGTCTTCTACCCATTTTTTAATAGGATTGTTTTTTACCATTGTGTTTGTGAGTTCTTTATGTATCATGGATACTAGTTCCTTGTAGATTATGTGGTTTGCACATATTTCTTTCCACTATGTAGCTTGTCTTTTTGTCTTCTTTACAGGGTTTTTCACAAAGGTTCCTTCCCCCCTCAATTTTTGCTAGAGGGGACATACACTTGCTGGAGAGAGACAGAAATGAAGTAAAGGGAAGCGAGAAAGCAACTCCCATGGGGCATGGTCACACCATAGTCCCTTCTCTGCCATCTGTCCCTCTCTTTTGAGATTTTTGTGTGATACACATACACGTCCAGAGTGTTTTTAGTTTTTCTTTTTTTGGGGGAGGTTTTTTTGTTATAGGGCACATGTGCTTGCCAGACAGAGAGAGACAGAGAGACAGAAAGCGAGAAATCACCCCCAGGGAGGATGGCCACGCCACAATCCCTTCTCCTCCATTCTCCTCTCAGGATCTTGGGCACGCAGGCACACTCGTCTGGCATGAGTTTAAGCCACCGGGTCTGGGACGTGAACCGCAGTCGACTACAAGGGAGTCCAGCGACATAGCCATTAGACCAACTGCTGGTCCCCAGAGTGTTTTTTAAGTGACAGGGTCCAGGACTCCAACTGTGTTGTCAGCCATGTGGGATCCAGCCTACCTTAACCCTCAGGCGACAGGCTTGCTAGAGCCAGTTTTTAATTATTTTTTTTTGGAGAGGTTTTTGCTATAGGGCGTGTGTGCTCGCCAGACAGACAGAGAGAGAGACAGAAAGACAGAAAGCGAGAAATCACCCCCCAGAGGGGATGGACACGCCACAATCCCTTCTCCATCCTCCTCTCAGGATCTTGGGCACGCACGCTCACGCGCCCGGCGTGAGTTTTAAGCCACCGGGCCCAGGACGCGAACTGTAGATGACTACATGGGAGTCCAGCAACATAGCCATTACTCTAACTGTTGGTCCCGCCAATTTTTAATTTTGAGTGTATCTGTTAAATACACACACACACACGTGGGGCCAGCAGTTAGCATAATGGCTGTATATGCACCTGGCTTGTTTTTTCAAGTCAACAGGCCCGATATTCAGTCTGCATGGTTGGCCACATGGGATCCAGCCATTGTACCACCAGGCCATGGGCTGACCCTTTAGTTTATTTTAAAAAGGACTTATAATGAAAAAAGAGTTTCTCCATCCTTGTGTCCTTTCAGGCTTGTTTTCCTCATCTCTCTCTTTGTGTCTTTCTGGAAAGGGCACATGCCCTCTGGTCAAAAAAAACAAAATCAAATACATTAGTTTTAGAATAATAGAGCTAAGAAGATAACCTTGAAGAAATAATGCTTTTTATTTTTTTTTAGAATTATTTAATTTTATTTATCATTTTTTAAATTTGTTACAGGGCATGTGTGCTCACCAGCGAGAGACAGAGAAAGACAGCAAGCCACCAGGTCTGGTACTTGAACTGTTGTTTGCCAAGTGGGAGTCCAGCACGTTGATCACCACACCACCTACTGTTCCCAATACAAATGTTTTTAAAGGTTGCCTTTGGAATCAGGTGGTAATGCAGTGGTAGTGCAACTGGATTCACCTGGGTTTACTTCCAGGGACCTCCCTGAGCCCATCAGGCACACATATGCCCATGGTCTAAGCCAACTCAGATTGAGAGTGGGTCATAGTTGGGGACCTTGGTGGTGGTGGGAGGTCACCTGTTTCTCTCTCTCTCCTACTCAGATTCTGGGTCTGGGACTCAAACCATTGTTGACTGTAGGAGTGAAGTGACATAACTGTTATGCCAGCTGCTGGTACGCCGCTTTTTTTTTTGGAGAGGTTTTTGTTATAGTGTGCGTGTGCTCGCCAGAAAGAGAGAGAGCCAGAAAGACAGAGAGAGATAGAGAGACAGGCGAGAAATCCCCCCCCCCCCAGGGGGGATGGCTATGCTGCAGTCCCCTCTCCATTCTCCTCTCGGGATCTTGGGCATGCACACACACATGCCCAGCCTTGAGTTTAAGCCACCGGGTCCGGGACTCGAACCGCGGTTGACTACATGGTAGTCCAGTACATAGCCATTGAGCTAACTGCTGGTCCCCCGATTTTATTTTTTTTTAGAGTTTTTCATTAAAAGAATTATTTTGTTTGGAGCCAGCAGATGGCATGGTGGTTATGGTGCTGAACACGCCCACATGGCTGACCAATGTTTGAGTCCCGGACCTGGTGGTTTGATTTCTCACTTTCTCTCTCTCCCTCTCTGGTCAAATCAAAAATAAAATCATTATTTATTTATTCATTTATTTTTGATTTGACCAGAGAGGGACAAAGTGAGTGTAAGAGTAAGAGAGAGATAGGGACGGGAACGGCAGTTAGCGTAATGGCTATGTCACTGGATTCCCACGTAGTCGACCACGGTTTGTGTCCTGGACCTGGTGGCTTAAACTCATGCTGGGCGCGTGTGCATGCGTGCCCAAGATCCCAAGAGGAGAATGGAGGAGAAGGGATTGCAGCGTGACCATCCCCTCTGGGGGGTGATTTCTCACTTTCTGTCTCTCTGTCTCTCTCTGTCTGTCTGGTGAGTGCATGCACCCTATAGCAAAAACCTCTCAAAAAAAAAAAAAAAAAAAAAAAAGAAAGCAAAAGAGAGATAGGGAAAATGAGAAAGCTGTCAGGTCCGGGACTTGAACCACAATTGCCATATGGTAGACCAGTGCTCTTAATCACCACCTCACCTACCGGCTCCATTTTTTTTTTCCCCCACCGGTTTTTTTTTTTCCAACTTTTTTTTTTTTTTTTTTTTACCTAACATTTATT
>NW_006200910.1:57740-124137 GCF_000334495.1 Tupaia belangeri chinensis | reverse complement strand
TGGGGTGGGGCCGCCCTGGCTCCATTTTTAGAGAGATTTTTGCTATAGGGTGTGTGCGCTCTCCAGAAAGACAGAAAGAGACAGAGAGAAAGTGAGAAATTACCCACCCCCCCAGGGAATATTGCCACACCACAGTCCCTTTTTCTCCATTCTCCTCTTGGGATTTTGGGCATGCATGCACATGTGCCCAGCCTTAGTTTTTTTTTTATTTTTTTTTAATAGTTTTTATTTTCAGGGCCAATGCCTGTATGTTTATTTAAATTTGACCAGAGTGAGAAGAGAAAGAGGGAAAATGAGAAAGCAAGCTTCCAGGTCTGGAACCGCGGTCAGCCATGTGGGAGTCCAGCATCCTCACCTGCCATGCTTCCTGCTGCCCTACCCCCTGCCCCCCATGAGTATAAGCCCTGTGTCTAGGACTCAAACCATGGTCAGCTATGTGGGAGTTCAGTTATGCCATCTGCTGGTTCGCCAGCATGATTTTTAAGCTGCCAGGTGTGGGACTCTACCTGTGTAGTCACCCATGTAAGATCAGTGGCTCAGCTCCCATTCCACCCATAGATTTAACAATTGAAACTTTTTTTTTTTCAAAAAGAATGATTTTATTTAACTTTATTTATTCATTTATTATTATTATTATTTAAATTTGACCAGAGAGGCATAGAGTGAGAGACTGAGGGAAGTGAGAAAGCAAGCCACCAGGTCCAGGACTTGAACTGCAGTCGTCCATGTGAGAGACCAGTGCCCTTAACTACCATGCCACCTGCTGGCTTCATCAATTAAAACTTTTTTTTTTTTTTTAGAGAGGTTTTTGCTATAGGGTGCTTGCGCTCGCCAGAGAGACAGAGAGAGACATAGAGACAGAAAGTGAGAAATAACCCCCGGGGGGGATGGCCACGCCACAGTCCCTTCTCCTCCATTCTCCTCTCAGAATCTTGGGCACACAGGCACACGCGCCTGGCTTGAGTTTAAGTTACCGGGTCTGGGATTTGAACCGCGGTCAACTATGTGGGAGTCCAGCGACATAGCCATTACGCTAACTGCTGGTCCCATCAATTAAAACTTTCAATAGTTCCCTCTGTTTTTTATTTAAAGGTTTAACCCCACTGAAGAGATGAAAGAGTACATGTTTTCTTTTTTCTTTCTTTTTTTTTTTGAGAGGTTTTTCACTATAGGGCGCGTGCACTCGCCAGACAGACAGAGACAGAGAGACAGAAAGCGAGAAATCACCCCCCAGGGGGGATAGCCACGCCGCAATCCCTTCTCCTCCATTCTACTCTTGGGATCTTGGGCACGCACGCACATGCGCCCGGCGTGAGTTTTAAGCCACCAGGTTGGGGACGCGAACCGCGGTCGACTACATGGGAGTCCAGCGACATAGCCATTATGCTAACTGCTGGTTCCCAAGAGTACCTGTTTTCATGTGCATGCATAGGTATAGATATATATATGTGTGTGTGTTTGTGTGTATGTATATTATATGCTTTATTTAATTGCCAGAGGGCAAGTGAACTTTTCAGAGACAGACAGAAAGAGAAGGAGAAAGCATTCCCAGTGGAGCATAGTTCCTTTGCAGTCCTTCTCCATTTCTCTACCCTGTTGGGATTTTGGATGTGCGCACACTTATTTGGCATGTTTTTCAAGCAGCCGGAATAAAGATTTAAACCATAGTCGGCTGGGGCTGGCAGGTGGCATGGTGGTTAGGGGCGTTGGACTCCCACATGGCCAACTGCGGTTTGAGTACCATACCTGGTGGCTTGCTTTCTTGCTTTCCCTCTCTACTCTCCCCACCCCCCTCATCAGTCACTCTCACTCTGTCCCTGTGTGGTCAAAAAAAAAAAAAAAAAAGTAAGTCAATAAAGTTAATAAAATAATTAAAAAAAAGAAAAACCACAGTCGTCTATTCATCCCTCTTAAATGCTGCATTTTGGGGCCAGCAGGTGGCATGGTGGTTAAGGTACTTGACTCTTACATGGGCGACTGCAGTAAATGGACTGGTGGCTTGAAAATCATACCAAGCATGTGCGTGCATGTGCTCAAAAATTTGAGGAAAATGGAGAGGAGATTGCTGTGTGGCCTTCCCTGCGGGGATTGGGGGGTGATTTCTCACTTTCCCTCTCTCTCTCTGGCAAGCCCATGTGCCCTCAAGCACAAAAGAAAAATAATGAATTAATTACTGAATATAACCATTTTCTTAGCTCTTGAGGTATATTTCCAAGTTTTTCTCTAGAAATGACTCATTTATCTGTACTTCATAAGTAGTATATGATATCACCTTAGTTTGAGCAGTGTTGAATAATAGTACAGAATTTTTTCTTTTCTAGTTTCATTGGCAACAAATGGTTTCTTTAATTTTTAAAATATATTTAAAGTTTAGTTGTATTTCTTTTTTTATGAGTTGTCTGTTCTGCCACAGTCCATTTATATGTTAGGGTCCTTTGTATGACTTCTTCATAGTTTATGGAGACTAATTTTCTGTTATAGATTTTTTTTTCTAATTGGTTTTCAATTTTATTCATTTTTTTCAGTTTACTTATTTCTTCCATGAGAGAGAGAGAGAGAGAAAGAAAGGGGCACCCTTAACAGTCTCATCAAGTCCTGATCCCCTTCCCAGAGCCCTATCTAGCTCATTAGGATCCTGGCTGCATGCACACCTACTGTGTTTCTAGGTCGACTTAGAATTCCAATCTGTAACTGGCTAGGTGGCTTCTAGCACTGCAGTTCAGTGTGCTGCTGACTGTGCTGCCAAGATTGGGCTAGCATTTCTTTTGCCTGCAAGATTTCTCTATCCTTGTTAATAAAAATTCAAATAGGCTTGTACCATCTGTTCTATTTTTGTGTTACTTAATTATGTGCAGTATTTGAGTTGTTAATCTTTTAGATGCTTTTTGTAGAATCAAACACTGAAAGAGGGAGATTTTTTACTTTTTCTAATTTGGCTAAGAAGTGGTTGGTGTGTGTGGGGAATCACAAGAAAATTCTGAGTGCTTTAAGCAAAGTGTCCCAACCTATCTGGGAACACATGATTGTGTCCTTCCACTATATAGTGTTCTGGGAATGTCAGTGGAATCTGCGCCTGCTGTTGGGGGAGAGAAGGAAGAAGAGCTGGAAGAGAAGGAGAAAGAGGAGAAGGAAGAAGATACTTCGAATGATACACATTCCCTTGGTGCTGAAGGTAACTTTGTGCCTTTTTCAGGATGGTAGATTGTTCTAGGTTTACCATGAGCAAGCAGATATCTAAATTTCTCTTCTTTATTGGGCTATGGATTTCTCATATTGCACTGATAGTCATCAGGTGCTTGGTAGTAATTTAACATATTTTAGTCCATTAGTTTGGTGTTCAGAAGTTTATACTTCATTGAATAGCCTTTCTGCATATTGATTTTTCTTCTTTTTTTATCTATCTGTTTTTCAAGTATTTTTGGAACGTGCACTTTATGGGGCTGAAGTACAACTTGAATTGCTGTGTGTGTGGATGTGGTTTATTGGATATCTTTTTTATGTTGAGGGACAGATTTTTGCTATAGGGTACGTGTGCTCACCAGAGAGACAGAGACAGAAAGCAAAATAATCACCTTCCAGGAGCCGTGGCCATATCACAATTCCTTCTCCATTCTCCTCCTGAGATTTTGGGCATGTACGCATATGTTCCCAGAGTGAGTTTTAAGCCATCAGGTCTGAGACTTAAACTGCTATTGACTCTTTGGGAGTCCAGCAACATAACCATTATGCTATCTGCTGGTCCCATATTGCATATCTGTAAAAAAAAAAAAAAACCTTTTTTTTACGATATTGAGTACTTGTAAGGTTTTATTGTACACAGTTTTTTGCTTCATTATACCTTTTCCCCCTTCATTTTATTTTATTTTATTTTATTTTTTGCCACAGGGCATATGTGCTTGTCAGAGAGCCAGAGAGAGGGAAAGTAAGAAATCATCACACACACCCCTACCCCCAGGGAGTGATGACCACACTGCAGTTCCTTCTCCTCCATTCTCCCTCTGTGGCCTTTGGGTATACGTGCACATTTTCCTGGCATGATTTTCAAGCTGCCAGATCCAGGACTTGAACTGCGATTAGCATGTGGGAGTCCAGTGCCTTAGCCACTGTGCCACTTATTGGCCTCTCCCCACCACTTTTATTTTTTTAAGACAGATTTTTGTTTTAGGGCACCTGCACTTTCCGAGAAAGAGAGAGAGAGAGACCATCCTCCAGGTGTGTTGGCCACACCACAGTCTCTTTTCCTCCGGTCTCCTCTCAGATTTTGGGCATGCATTCACATGCACCTAGTGTGAGTTTCAAGCCACGGGGTCTGGGACTTGAACTATAGTCGACCATGTGGGAGTCCAGTACTTTAATCACTATGCCACCTGCTGGCCCTACCCCTTTGACTTTTTTTTTTTTGAGAGATTTTTGCTATAGAGTGTGTGTGCTTGTCTAAGAGACAGAGACAGAGAGATAGAAAGTGAGAAATCACCCCCCACCCAGAGGGGATGGCCACGCTACAATCTCTTTTCCTTTGTTATTCTTCTGGGAGCTTGGGCACATAGGCACTTGGGCCTGGCATGAGTTTGAAGCCACTGGGTCTGTAGTCATCCATGTGGGAGTCCAGTGACATAACCACTACACCATATGCTGGTCCCCACCCTCTTTTAGGACATGTGTGCTCTCTCTAGTCATAGAGAGAGAAAGTGAGAAAACACCCACCAGGGGGGATGCCATACTACAGTTTCTTCTCCATTCTCCTCTCAGAATTTTGGGCATGTACACACACATGCACCTGGTGTGAGTTTTAAGCCACCTGGTCCAAGACTCAAATTGCGGTCGACTATGTGGGAGTACCGCTATGCTATCTCCTGGTCCATATTTTTAAAAAAATGATTTTTATTATTACTTTTTAATTTGCTATAGGACATGTGTGCTCACCAGAGAGAGAGATGAGAGAGAGAGATAGCAAGACATCAGATCTGGGAATTGAACTGCGGTTGATTTTGTAGGAGTCTATCACCCTAATCACCATGCCACCTACTGGCCTGTGATGCATTTTTTATTATTTTTTTATTTTAAAAAATATTTAATTTTATTTAGTCATTCATTTATTTTAATTTGTCTAGAGAAAGACACAGAGAGAGAAAGGGAAAGTGAGAAAGCAAGCCACCAGGTCCAGGACTTGAATCGTGGTTGGCCACGTGGGAATGTCTAGCACTTTAACCACCATGCCACCTGCTAGTTCCCAATGCATTTATTTTTAATTAAGAATAATTTTGGGAGGACAGAGCTTTGATGTCAAGGATTTAACATAGATGTCTTTTTCTAATGGTCAGCAGCTTACACATTGTGTAGTGTTGTGGGGTGATACCAAATTTTTTGGAATTGTGTTCCTAGATCCTGGGTCATCACAGTTGGGCTTTGGGGTTCTGGAACTGTCCCAGAGCCAGGATGTCGAAGAACATACTGTGCCATATGAAGTGAACAAAGAACATCTACAGTCAGTGACAACCAACTCTGATGTGGATGCTAATAATGGTAAGTTGATGAACTTTTGCCACCCCTCTCCCACAGCCCAGATCACTTCTGTGACCCCAAAATATGTGGTGATTTTTTCCCCATCTGCCAGCAAGCAATAGTTCGGCAGTAGATTCTATCTGGGTGACTTGCAATTCCATTCCATGCTGACGTTATCTACCTGGAGATAGCACCAGGTCCCACAGGTTGAATACTCAGTCCTGCAAGACTGCCTCCCTAATGCACGTACCAGTTGTAACTCTGGGCTCCTGCAACTTCTGACTATAAATTTGGGTTGTTATGAACCCCTCCTGTCCTTGGAGTTGGTTAATTTGGTAGCACGACTCCTTGATGTCAAGGAATCACTTACTTAGGTTTATCTCTTCCAAAACATTTCTTTCTTTCTTTTTTTTTTTTTTTTTTTGAGAGGTTTTTGCTATAGGGCACATGCGCTCGCCAGAAAGACAGAGAGAGGCAGAGACAGAAAGTGAGAAATCACCCCACAGGAGGAATGGTCATGCCACAATCCCTTCTCCTCCATTCTCCTCTTGGGATCCTTGGGCATGCACGCAACACGTGCCTGGCGGGAGTTTAAGCCACCGGGTCCAGGACTTGAACCGTGGTTGACTACATGGGACTCCAGCGACATAGCCATTACGCTAACTGCTGGTCCCAATCTTACAAAATATTTTAAGAGGTAACTCTTAAACAGCCAGATTGAGAGGTATAAGGCAATGTCTTTAACAGTTCTAAGCACAAGGAGATTCAGTCCTTTGGAGTTGAGTTATGCCACCCTCCAGGCATGTGAATGAGTTCTTATTCACCTTCCTTTAAGCTTTTATGTGTTCAGCTGTCCAGAAGCCCACTGAACTCTGTCCTCTTGGGATTTTTTTCCTGCTTTTAAGAATTATTTATTTTAATTTTATTAGTTCATTTGTTTTAATTTGACCAGAGAGAGAGAGACAGAGAGAGGGAAAGTGAGAAAGCAAGTCACTAGGTTTGGGACTCGAACGGTAGTCAGCCAGGTTGGAGTGTCCAGTGCCTTAACCACCTTGCCAGCTGCCTGCCCCCAAGATTTTATTTTATTTTATTTTATTTTTTATAAATACTTCATTGCAGAGTCCCAGTTGAAGCATGGCCGATTGTGTAGAAATGATTGGACAGAAGAGTGTGATCTAATGTTAATGGGCCGAATGGGGAAACTCAGCAAGGCCTATACACTTAGGTTCTTCTTGGCTTTCCTTGCTGTGGAGCATGGATCCAACTGAAGTGAGAGTCTTGTGATTCTTTTTTTTTTTTTAATTGGAAAAGCAGGGGAAAGATTAGAGTTTCTGTGACCACATAGGGATTAGTTTCTATGGCTTTTGTGTTGGAGAGAAAAGTAGCAGATAAAAGGAGGGGCAGGAGAAGGTCATGCTCTCTTTTCCCTTCATATCACGAAAGCTATTCTGAAGTTACTTCAGAAACCAAGGACAAAAGGCCAAATATTTATGAGCCAGTAACTATGGGTTCCCCATATGTGGGGCTGGCAGGTGATGTGGTGGTTAAAGGTGCTGGACTCCCACATGAGTAACTGCAGTTCAAGTCCCAACCTGGTGGTTTGCTTTCTCACTTTCCCTCTCTCTTTTTCTGTTTTCTTTCTGATCAGACTGGATCAAATAATAATAATAAAGTTAAGTTAAAAAAAAATTCTTTAGATAATGTCATAGTAGGAAACCTGTTTTCTGACATTTGGAGTTGTTTAAAAGTGTTTTCTTCCCATGTTAAATGTATTTGTTTTTCTTTTGTTAAGTTATAGGTATTCAGATGAATATATCATAACTTAAAATAGTAAGGTTGCAGAATTGTCTGCTAAATACTTATCAGTTGATACCTTGCAGATTATGGTTTTCTGCAAGTGGCTTATAGGTTATTTTCCTATTTGGATTGATGCCCTTTTTTAAAATTTTCAGTTAAAAGCAATGTATTTTTTTAGGTTTTTGCCATAGGGTACATGTGTTCACCAGACACAGACAGAGGGAAAGTGAGAAATCACCCCTAAGGACCACATTGCAATCCCTTCTTCTCTTGGAATTTTAGGCACACACATGTACCTAGCATAATTTTCAGGCCACTGAGACTGGGACTTGAACCACAGTTGACCATATGGGAGTCCAGCACCTTAACCACTACCCTACCTGCTGATCCTGATGTTTATATGTGTGTGTGTGTGTGTGTTTTTATAGATACCTAATTTTTATTTAATTTTATTTTTTTATTATTATTTTTTAATTTGACCAGAGAGAGACAGAGAGAAAGTGAGAAAGCAAGCTGCCAAGTCTGGGCCTCAAATCATGGTCAGCTATGTGGGAGTTCAGCACCCTAACCACTATGCCACCTGCCAGCCCCCATCTGTATATTTTTAAATTGGGCTTTTTTTTCTTTTTTTGGAGAGGTTTTTGCTATAGGATGTGTGCACTCGCCAGAAAGACAGAGACAGACAGAAAGTGAAAAATCACCCCCCAGGGGGGATGGCCATGTCGCAGTCTGTTCTTTTCCAGTCTCTTCTCAGGATCTTGGGCATGCATGCACATGCACCTGGTGTGAGTTTAAGCCACCAGGTCCGGGACTCAAACCATAGTTGACTACATGGGAGTCCAGCGACCTAGCCATTATGCTAACTGCTGGTCCCTAAATTGGGCTTTTTATGTTAAAGTCTTTCCCTTAAGGAAAATATTCATAATTGTTTCTAGTACTTTGAAAAGTTAATCCTGTCTGTCTTGTAAAACTCCAAGCAATTAAGCACGAAGAGCAGTCCAGTGATGATATCCCCATGACAGAACAGCCCAGCAAGAACACCCCTGTGACATCCATGCCCAGTAAGGATGTACATGTGGTAGAAGAGCAAAATCTTCAACCTGCAAGGTAAATCATATTTTTTGGCTTTTCTCTATAGGATTATACTAATTTCATTTTGCTAGGCAGAAGCATTTTTAGAAATTGTTGATTTTTCTTTTTTCTTTTTTCACCTTGGACTTCGCATATTTCTGGTCCAATAGAAACATTTATTATTTATGAAGACTCAGGTCCTAATTTTATCTTTAGACATATTACAAAATAGTATTTTACTGCTATTATAACCACAAGAATGACTCCCTAATCTTTGATTACCATTCCTCTGTGACCTTTGTCTCCAGAGGCACTGTCTCTTTGTGGGAGGGCTTTGTTGTCTCTCTGGTGTTATGAAGTGTTACATGAATATTATATTTGAGGAGCATGCAGATTGTTTTGGTTCTTTAGGTATCCTGCATCTGGTAGTTTATGCTATAGGTAGAGGAAATTTGTAGACCCTTTAATTTTTTTTTATAAAGAATTATTTAATTTTATTTATTATAGTACTAGTTATTATTTTTATTTGGCCAGAGGAATTGAGAGAGAGAGGGAAAATGAGAAAGCAAGCTGTCAAGTCTGAGATTTGAACCACACCCGGCCATATGGAAGTCCAGCACCTTAATCACTATGCTACCTGCCAGCTCTCCTTTAGGTTCTTAACTTGGTAGGAATTGGGAAATATTCCTCTATTTTGTCTATAGTGATTCCTTTTTTTTTTTTTTGGAGAGGTTTTTGCTGTAGGGTGTGTGTGCTCACCAGAAAGACAGAGAGAGAAAGTGAGAAATCACCCCCTGGGGTGATGGCCATGCCGCAATCCCTTCTTCTCCATTCTCCTCTCAGGATCTTGAGCACATTTGAACATGTGCCCAGCATGAATTTAAGCCACCAGGTCCAGGACTGGCACCACAGTCGACTACATGCGAGTCCAGTGACATAGCCATTACTCCAACTGCTGGTCCCTATAGTCATTCTTCTATCCCAAATTGTATTGCCTTGGCCAGTGTTTGGATATAGCAGAGGAAAACTGGGGTGCTTTTCATTTTAGGGGGTAAATGAATAAATATTATTTTATTAATTTTTTAAGAGATATTTGCTTTAGGGCATTTGTGCTAGACAGACAGAAAGCAAGAAATCACTCCCGGGGGGATGACCAAGTCACAATCCCTTCTATATTCTCCTCTTGGAATCTTGGGCCCATACATATACATGCCCAGCCTGAGTTGTAAGCCACTGGGTCTGGTCCTTGAACTGTGGTTGACTACATGGGAGTCTAGCAACTTAACTATTCCACCATCTGCTGGCCCCATTCAGTATTTTTTTTTAATTAATTACTTAATTTAATTTAATTTATTTATTGCTATTATTCCATTTGACCAGAGACAGAGAGAGAGAGAGAGTTGCTATTATTTAATTTGACCAGAAACAGAGAGAGAGGGAGAGTGATAAGGCAAGCTGCCCGCAATCCCTTCTTCTCCATTCTCCTCTCAGGATCTTGAGCACATATGCACATGTGCCCAGCATGAATTTAAGCCACCAGGTCCAGGACTTGCACCACAGTCGACTACATGCGAGTCCAGTGACATAGCCATTACTCCAACTGCTGGTCCCTATAGTCATTCTTCTATCCCAAATTGTATTGCCTTGGCCAGTGTTTGGATATAGCAGAGGAAAACTGGGGTGCTTTTCATTTTAGGGGGTAAATGAATAAATATTATTTTATTAATTTTTTAAGAGATATTTGCTTTAGGGCATTTGTGCTAGACAGACAGAAAGCAAGAAATCACTCCCGGGGGGATGACCAAGTCACAATCCCTTCTATATTCTCCTCTTGGAATCTTGGGCCCATACATATACATGCCCAGCCTGAGTTGTAAGCCACTGGGTCTGGTCCTTGAACTGTGGTTGACTACATGGGAGTCTAGCAACTTAACTATTCCACCATCTGCTGGCCCCATTCAGTATTTTTTTTTAATTAATTACTTAATTTAATTTAATTTATTTATTGCTATTATTCCATTTGACCAGAGACAGAGAGAGAGAGAGAGTTGCTATTATTTAATTTGACCAGAAACAGAGAGAGAGGGAGAGTGATAAGGCAAGCTGCCAGGTCTGGGACTTGAACCACAGTGAGCCTTGTGGGAATTCAGCACCTTAACCGCCATACTATCCACCAGCACCCCCTGATATATTATATTCAGTATAATATCGTTGTTTAATATATAGTATATTCGGTATTATATCGTTATTTCTTTTCATAGAAACGATGGAGAGTGGAGACTGACCAGAGTTGAATGTCATGAAAATTTATCTTTCTAATTTAGCTTAGCAGTGGCTAACTCTCTAGGCTTTTCTTTAGGATGTTGGCTTCCAGGTAGTTTTCCTATCCTATTTACCCTAGAAAATAATAGAAATAGATGAATCGTACAAGTCTGGAAAAGGGCCACATGAGTGTCTTACCTGTCTTGGGGCTTGTGTTGGGTAGATCACATTGGAAAAGTCAGGAGAAAAAGTGTTTGGCGGTAGCACAAAGGATAATTCACATCCAAGCATTTTCTTTGGAAGGACATTGTTTGGATTGCTCTTCTTTTTTAAAATCTATTCATTTGTTTCTTTATGAATTTATTTGTTGTCATTTTTCAGGGTGCAGGGTTTAAGATTTAAACTGCAGTCAGCCATATAGAAATCCAGTGCCTAAACCACCACACTATCTGTTGGCCCTGGACTGCTCTTCTTACTGACATTATTATGTGAATCAGAATCCTTCATGTAGGCCTAGATAACAGCATATGTAGGAGAAATCCCCAAATCACTATGAGAAATCTTGGAAAGCATGCAGCACAGCAGTGAGTAGAGTTGAAAAAAGGCATTGGGTGAGGAGCTGAGACAGGCCTTGAAATGGGATACTGGTTTTGTATCATTGTAAAGAATAGCTTATTTCATTTTCAGTAGGTACGTAGGTGGATTAGAACTACTGGGATTTTTGAAATTATTAAAGAAAAATACACAAAATAGGAAAAGCCTTTTTGTTAAAAGATGAAAGCATTTGAACTTAGCAACTTTTTCTCCTGGTAATACAAATTTTTAGGTCTGAGGACTCACCTTCTAGTACCAAAATGTCTCTTGCTGCTGTGGAAGCAAAAGAACCAGTGAATGCCCAAGAGCTTCTGGAAGATGGACTACAAAGTCAGAAATCACCAAAGCCTGAGATTTTGTCAACTCAGGAAGACTTGTTTGATCAGAGCAATAAAACAGGTACAAAGAGTGATTAGTTCCTACAACTCCTCTCAAGTTCTACTCTTATTTTAATTCTGAAGCTACTGTACAAGTTCAAAAGCATTTTATAGTTATGTAGATTTGTTTGTGATAAGGAAGGGTATTTTGTTTCTAGTTAATTAGTGAGAAGGACTTTTTGGGAATGTTTGCTGTTTAACATTTCAGCATAGTTTTCTCTCTTTTGGAAATGGATGTATTAAAGAATAATAACTAATACGGTAAGTTTAGTATTACGAATAGAATAGCCATTTCTTCTGTTACTATGTATTTACTGATCTTCAAATCTTACCTATTTATTAGTTCATCTACCACAAATAGGAAGTTAAGGACTAGTAGAAAGGACCTAAAACTTAGAAAGTGTGAAATCACCTCCCCCTCCAAGGGGGATAGCCATGCCACAGTCCCTTCTGTGTCATTCTCTTCTTAGGATATTTGGATACACACGCACACATGCCTGGTGTAATTTTAAAGTTTCTGAGTCAGGGACTTGAACTGTTGAGTTTTCTATGTGGGATCCAGCACCTTAACCTCCATGCCATTTGTTAGCCTAGTCCTACACCTTTTTTAAATTGCCGGAGAGTATGTGCACTTTTCTTGTTTTTTTTCTTAAAGAATTATTTTATTTTATTTTATTCATCATCATCATCATCATCATTATTATTATTGGATTTTTACCAGAGAGAGACAAGAGAGAGAGGGAAAGTGAAAAAGCAAGCCGCCAGGTTCAAGACCCAAACTGCGGTCAGTCATATGGGAGTCCAGCACCTTAATCACCATACCACCTGCTGGCCCCAAGGGTATGTGCACTTTGTTTTTTTGGGGGGGAGGTTTTTGCTATAGGGCACATGCACTTGCCAGAAAGACAGAGAGAGGGAGAGGAAGAAATCATCCCCCTGTGGGGTATGGTCACTCCACAATCCCTTCTCCTCCATTCTCCTCTCGGGATCTTGGGCACGCATGCACACATGCCTGGCATGAGTTTTAAGCCACCGGGTCTGAGACTTGAACCGCAGTTGACTACATGGGAGTCCAGTGACAAAGCCATAATGTCAACTGCTGGTACCGGGTATGTGCACTTTGACACAAAGAGGGAGAGGAAGAAATCATCCCCCTGTGGGGTATGGTCACTCCACAATCCCTTCTCCATTTCTCTGTCCTGTTGCGATTTTGTGCACAATGCATACGTGCCTAATGTGTTTTTCAAGCTGCTAGGGCCAGGATTTGAACTATGGTTGGCCATGTGGGATCTATTCTCTTAACCACTAGACTGTGGGCATGACCCTGTTTTACACTTCCTAATCTTACCAAAACCCATTTCATAACTTCAGAGAGCCAGGAAACATCAGTAGTAATAACTAGTAAAATATAATGTGTTGATTGTAAAGAGAGACAGGAAGAAGGCTGTATTTATTTAGTGTTCTGTGATGTAGGTTACTATGTGAGACATTCAAAGGGTCCCCAAACAACCTTTTATGTTTTCTCCTGAAAGCTATAAGGTTGTATTTAAGAAATTCCTTTATATTTGGTATTAATACAGGTGGTACTTCATCTGTTGCTATGGAGAAGGGACCAACAGGAGACTATATTATAAATTAATAATGGCTGCTCCTTTTATTAATGCATTAGTATTTTCTGTCTCCTTTGAGAGGCACAAGTTCTAATCATGAAAATTGCTGCATTCGTATCATCAGGTGTCATGCGCATTGTTTTGACTTCTCTCATCTGCATCATGGCATGAGCTTTACTTCACCTTAGGTAGACCTTGGAATAAAAGGCTCGTTTGCTGTTTTATAATAGAAGCATCACAAGAAAGAAGAGCAGCCAAGAAGAGGTATAAGGATTCTGGCTTTTCCTCTCCAAGCTTAGATCATGACAGAAAGGACTAAGGAATTCTTTTAGTCAATTCTTTATTAAAGAAATCTGTAATGTAGCGGGGGGGGTGGTTAACATTAACTCAAGATTAGTGTTATTGTGGCATTCCAGTAATTGTACTATAATTAGAAAACAATTTCTGCCTTCTTGGTACTCTTTGTGCAGTACTAAGTGACTTTGACAATTTAATAATGTCAATCTGAGAAGTAAAATGCAACCGGAATTTTTCTTTCTTCAGTAGCTTCTGATGGTTGCTCTACTCCTTCAAGGGAGGAAGGTGGGTGTTCTCTGGCCTCTACACCTGCCACCACCCTGCACCTCCTGCAGCTTTCTGGTCAGAGGTCCCTTGTTCAAGAGAGTCTTTCCACGTAAGTAAGCCTAAAGTAGCTTGCACCAAGGCAGTATGTGCCTAAAGGTCTTAGGCTAAGGTTGGGAGAACAAAACTTGGCTACTAGCCCAGACTTCTTTTTTCTTATTTTTAGAAGAATTATTTTTATTTTAACTTTATTTGTTTATTTACGTATTTTAATTTGACCAGACAGGGACAGAGCAAGAGAGAGAGAGGGAAAGTGAGAAAGCAAGCTGCCAGGTCTGGGACTTGGAACCATGGTCAGCCATGTGGGAGTTCAGCACCCTTAACCACCACACCGCCTGCCAGCCCCAGTTCAGAATTCTTTTTGAAACCAAGAGGTAGAATCTAGGCTTTAGAGTTTTGGGGATAAGAATTTATTGGAACTAGTGAAGGTAGGTATGTCTATTTTCCCATTGGAAGGCTTTCTAACAGGAGCCCTAAGGTTTCACTAGGAAAGAAAGTGGAAAATGCCTAGTTATTTAGAAAATGTTTGTACATCTAAATCAAATATTCTTCTTTATTTAAGTAGCATTTCTTCCCATTTAAGAACATAGAGTGGAGAATAGGCTGTTTTAGTTGATATTGAAAGGATTTCTTTACCTCTGTGTTAGGGCAAAGAGGTTTGCTTTTTATTTTGTTTTTAAATAAAATTGTTGATCTTCATATTATTATTCATAAAATGGAGTACTTTTTTTAGTGTCTCAAATCTGCAACTAAATTAATTTTTTTAATACTTGTTCATTCTGTTTTTCAATCATAATGTCCTTGTGTCCGGTCATTCACTTTGCCCTTACCATATTCTTTTTTTTATTTTTTTTTTAAGATTTATTTTATTTAACTTTATTTATTTATTTATTTTAATTTGACCAGGGAGGGACAGAGGGGGAGAGAGAGGGAAAGTGAGAAAAGAAGCTGCCAGGTTTGGGACTTGAACCACGGTTGGCCATGTGGGAGCCCAGCACCTTTAACCACCACCCTACCTGCCAGCCCCACTGTCTTCCTTTTTAATTCTTGTGTTAGAAATATTGTATAGTTATTGAAGTATTCATGGTTCTTCCACTAGCATCAGGTTACTATTTGGGAGAAATAATTTAGATACTTTGTTATTAAAAAGTAAGAACAAGTACAGAAATATAAAACAGTGGCTTTGGTAATAACCTGTGATTTCTCTTTACATAAAGGAATTCCTCCGATCTTGTTGCTCCTTCCCCTGATGCTTTCCGATCCACCCCGTTTATTGTTCCTACCAGTCCCACAGAGCAAGGAGGGAGAAGAGGTGAGAGCTCTCTTGATCTGTTTGTTACTTCAGATTAGAAGAGAAATGGCACTTATTCTGACTTGTGAAATGTACTGTTTCTTAGTATTTGAGGACACTGTGGCCTACATTATGCATTAGGTCTCGTGTCTGTCTAACTTTTAGGGATATGGCTTGTATAAATGGCTTTCCTCAGTACTTTGCTTTTTAGCACCAGTTCTTATGAAATTTTTGTATTGTTTACTCGTTTTATTTTTATTTTTTAAAAAATACTTTATTTATTGCTGTTACTTTTTAATTTGGCTAGAGAAAGACAGAGAGGGAGGGAAAGTGAGAAAGCAAGCTGCCAGATTTGGGATTTGAACAGTAGTCAGCCATGTGGGAGTCTAGCACCTTAACCACTATGCCATGCCACTTGCTGGTCCTGTTGACTCAGTTTTCTTTTTAAAGAATTACTGGGACCAGCAGTTAGCGTAATGGCTAAGTTGCTGAACTCCCATGTAGTCGATCACGGTTCGAGTCCTGGACCCGGTGGCTTAAACTTATGCCGGGCGCGTGTGCGTGTGTATCCAAGATCCCGAGAGGAGAATGGAGGAGAAGGGATTGCGGCGTGGCCATCCCCCTTGGGGGGTGATTTCTCGCTTTCTGTCTCTCTGTCTCTCTCTTTCTTGCAAGCGCACTGGCCCTATAGCAAAAACCTCTCCCCCCCAAAAAAAAAGAATCACTTAATTTTACTTGTTTGTTATTATTTTAATTTGACCAGAGAGAGGGAGAGAAAAAAGGGGGAGTGAGAACCAAGCCATCAGATCTGGGACTCAAAATGAAGTTGGCTACATAGTAAGTGCTACCTGCTAGCTCCATCACTCAGTTTTTTTTCTTTTTTTTTTTTTAAGAGGTTTTCTTTTTTTTTTTTGGAGAGGTTTTTGCTATAGGGCGCATGCGCTGGCCAGAAAGACAGAGAGACAGAAGGCGAGAAATCATCCCCTGGGGGAATGGCCATACCGCAGTCCCTTCTCCATTCTCCTCTCGAGATCTTGGGCATGCACACACATGCGCCCGGCCTGTTTAAGCCACCGGGTTTAGGACTCGAACCACAGTCGACTACATGGGAGTCCAGCCACATAGCCATTACGCAAACTGCTGGTCCCTTTTAAGAGGTTTTTATCTTAGGGCACGTGCATTCACCAGAGAGAGAAAGAAAACAACAGAGACAGAGATAGTGCAAGGGAAAGGGAGAAGTCACCTCCCTAGGAAAGGTGGCCACACTGTAATCCCTTCCCCTCTGTTCTCTTCCTGGGATCTTGGGCATGCGCACACACATGCATTGCATGACTTTTCAAGCCACTGGGTCTACCTAGTACTCAAACCATGGTCGACCATGTAGAAGTCCAGCATTGTAACCTCTATGTCATCTGCTGGCGTCTCCCATCACTCAGATTTTTTAAAATATATTTTTACTATAAGGGGTGTGTGCTTGCTGGTGAGACAGGAAGATAGAAAGCGAGAAATCACCCTTCCGGGGTGGGTGGGGATGGCCATATAGCAATCCCTTCTCCTCCATCCTTGTCTTGTGATTTTGGACACGCGTGCACACGTGCTCAGTGTGAATTTAGAGTTGTTGAGTCTGGGACTCGAACCACAGTCTCTACTATGTGGTAATTTAGTGACATAACCATTATGTCACTGCTGGTTCTCCCCATCACTCGATTTTTAAAAAGACCTTTAAGGGGACCAGCAGTATAGCATAATGGCTATGTCGCTGGACTCCCACGTAGTCGACCGCGGTTCGCGTCCCGGACCCGGTGGCTTAAAACTCACACCGGGCACGTGTGCGTGTGTGCCCAAGATCCCGAGAAGAGAATGGAGGAGAGGGGACTGCGGCGTGGCCATCCCCTCTGGGGGGTGATTTCTCGCTTTCTGTCTCTATGTCTCTCTCTGTGTCTGTCTGGTGAGCGCACGTGCCCTATAGCGGAAAAAAAAAAAAAAAAACCTCTCCAAAAACATGTTTTAACTGAAGAGTGGCTAGGAGCAGGTGGCAAAAATTTCAACTTTTTACTTCCTCCTTTAAGAACTTAATGAGAGAACTGACATTGGTATGGTAGTTAAGGCGTTGAACTCCCATGTGGCCAACACAGTTCAAATCTCAGAGCTGGCAGCTTGCTTTCTCACTTTCCTTTTCTCTCTCTCTCTCGTCAAATTAGAAAATAATAATAATAATAACAAATAAAGTTAAATAGATAAATTATTTTTGGAAAATAACTTATTTTTTTATTACTTTATTTAAAAGAGAACTTTGCCTTTCACTTACTTAATTTATCTCATTATCTAAATGTCCTGTGTTCTGTCCTTGTTATATCTAGTCAGTCGTTCAAGATAATTTCCAAATTTCTACTATTTCTATAAAATCTTTCTTAGTAAATTGCATGATTTTATTTTTTGTTCTTTCATATACAAATAATGGTAGAATATCTTGTATTTATTAAGCACTTAGCATATGCCAGGTACTATTCTAGATGCTTCTTGTTGGTTCTGGATGGTTCTTGGTTTTTCCCTCATCGAATCCTCACAATAATCCTATGAGGTAGGTATTACTTTTATCCCCATCTTATTGATGAGGAAAAAGGGAAAGGGAGATCTCATTACCAATAAGGTGGAAAGGCAGGATTTGAACTCAGGCAGCTGTCTCTAGAGCCTTTGCTCTCACTATATAAATTTTTTTAAATTTTTATTTGTTTGGTTTTTTGGGGGGCAACAAGGTGTATTAATATATTTGTTATATTCATGCAGTGAAACATTATAAAGTAACAAAACTACCAACCCACCTACATACAATGACATGGGTGTTTCATAGACAAATAATTTAGTAAACACACACACACGTCAACCACAAAAGAATATATACTATTCAATTCAATTTAAATAAATTTCATTAACAGACAAAACTAATCTATCATCTTGTTTGAAGTTAGAATGGCAGTTAGTTTTGGGAGAAGGGAGTGAAAGGGAAAAAAGCTAGGAACGCTATCGAGATGCTGGTAAGAGTCCTGGTTCTTAATCTGGAGGCTACTTACAGGCCCTTTTGTCCATTTTTATGTATGTTAAAGTAAAAACAAAAACACCATAGTAACATGTGCTAGAAGCTGCTGCTTGAAAGCAGAGACTGCATGAGAGGTCTGCGTTGGATTCCTGGACTATTCTAAAAAGCCAGAGAATGGTGGTATACACACTTCTGGTCCCGGATAGATATTCAGGAGGCTGAGGCAGTAGGATTTTGACAGAGGATGTCTAAAACAGTGTCTAAAACACCACACACACACACACACACACACACACACACACACACAGGCACGCATATTGTTTCCAATGAGAGGTCTGATGTTAGCCTGATGGGATATCACACACACACATTGTATCCAATGAGAGGTCTGCTGTTAGCCTGATGGGATAACCTTTGTAAGTAACCTGATGTTTCTCTCTTGCCAATTTTAGTATCTTGTCTTTGTGGATTTGCCATTCTGGCTATGATGTACCTTGGAGACAAACTTGGGTTGATTCTCGTGAGGTCCTTTGTATTTCTTGGGTCTAGATATTTGAATGCCTCTCTAGCTTTGGAAAGTTTTCTTTCAGGATTTTATGGAATACATTATC
Source organism: Tupaia belangeri chinensis (assembly GCF_000334495.1). NCBI lineage: Eukaryota > Metazoa > Chordata > Mammalia > Scandentia > Tupaiidae > Tupaia > Tupaia belangeri. Next base: position 105,364 of record NW_006200910.1, on the reverse strand, counting down.
AATGCCCTTAACTAGTTTCATCACCTTCTGGGATACCAATTACCCAGATATTTGGGAACTTAATGGTATCTAGTATTTCTTGTATATTCTCATTTTTGGGAGTTATTTTCTCAGTCTTTTTGGTGATTTTTTTCTAGGTCAGGTTTTGTCTTCAACATCCAAGATTCAGTCTTCTGCATGGTCTAATCTGCATTTAATACTTTTAAAGGAGGTTTTGATTTCCTGTATTACAGCCTTCATCTCTAACAGCTTTGTTTAATTATTTTTTATGGCGAGTGTTTTTGCTTTCAAATTGTGGAAGAACTTCCTCACCTCCTGGAACTCGTCTTTTTTCTTTTGCACCTTCTGGAGATCATTGTCTCTCATCTCTTGCATCTTGTTTAGTTTTGTCACTATGAATATTCTGAATTCTTTATTGGACATTTTCATGAATTCCATTGTGCTGTCTGTGGATGATGAACAGTTCTTCTCCCTTGGGGGAGAGAAATTTTCTTTGTTTCTCATATTTTTTTGTGTTTCTGTGATAGTTTCTGGTCATCTGATTATACGTTTCTTCTTAATTTCTTGGAGTTAATTCTAAGCATTCAGAAGTGTGTGGGAGGAGGCGAACCACAATCTCTCTGCAGTTCCATTTCCCTGATGCTCACCAAGCAACCTGCACTTTTGACTTTGGAAATGGCTATTACAAATCTTCACAGTTTCTAGAGAATTAGGTACGCCTGGGCTGAGCTGCAGGATTTCAGCTGAGAATTCAGAGGCATGTGAGAGGAGATGAGCATTGTTCTCTGCAGCTCCATACTTCTCCCTGCTGCTCACTCCGCAGTCTCTCTTCTCTGAATTTAAGTCATTTGCTGGTGTATTCACTTTTGACTAATTGCATGGAGAAGGTTTCTGCAGCTTTAAGATCATGTGCCTTGCTTTAGGAATGGTACTTCGGAAGCAATTTCTCTTTACTACTGTGTTTTGCAACATAGTATCCAAAGAAAGAGATTTGGGGTTCGGATTTATAAGGAGGAGTTTCTTCCTTCAGGCATTAGGTTTCCTAAAGTTTGAGGATTCCTGTGCTCTTAAAAGTATTCATACTTGGCTACTGTGCAGCTAGGCCTGTCTAGACACTCAGTATGTGGAGGCTGAATAGCAGAGTGAGAAAGTAAGATTAAAAAAAAAAAAAAAAAGAAAAAGGAAAAGAAAACAAAGGGGGAAAAAGACAAAAACAACTGAAAAAGGAAAAAAAATTTTGAACAGCAAAAAATGAAATCTCTGCAGTGCTTGGGACACACCTCAGATTGAAATGGTTTCTGAAATTAGCAAAAGAAAGAAAAGGTCAGAGGTAAGAAGAAATACTTTTTTTAAAAAAAAATTTATTTATCCATTCATTCATTCATTCATTCATCCAATTATTTTTTAATTTGACCAGAGAGAGATACAGAGAATGAGAGAGGAAAGTGAGAAAGCAAGTCACCAGGTCCAGGACTCAAACCATGGTCAGCCATGTGAGAGTGTCCAGCACCTTAACCACCACGCCACCTGCTGGTCCCAAGAAGAAAGGTTTAAAAAAATTTAAAAAAGAAAAGAAAAAATTCAGAGAGAGAGAAAGAAGATAGAGGTCGCCCTTCCTGTCTGACCTTTTTTGGGGTCTGAAAGATGGGGTTTAAAGCAGAGATTCAGTCCTAAATATGTGTGCATGTATGTACACACACACACGCACCCAGCATGTTTTTCAGACTACCGAAGTTGGGATTTGAACCATGGTTGGCCATATGAGATCTAGCTTTCTATCCACAGTGCATAAACCACCATACTGCAGTGCTGACCCTTAACTATCTCTTAAGTGTGGTTTATCTATGACTTTCCTCTCCTACAAAGTTTGTCTTGTCTTTTTCTTTTACCAATCACTTGTAGGTTTCCAAGCGTACTAGTATTAATATTATTCTAAACATGATTAGTATCATTTTAGTAAAAAAAAAGAAAAAGGCAAATTCATTCCACAAAAAAACCTGTAAATGAAAGTTTAATTGGTTAATTTGAATAGTTTATTTTTCTTTCTTTCTTTCTTTCTTTCTTTCTTTCTTTCTTTCTTTTTTTTTTTTTTAACTTTTTGCTATAGGATATGTGCACTTGAGAGAGAGAGAGAGAAAAAAATCACCTCCCAAGGGTAATGGCCATGCCATAATTCCTTCTCCTCTAGTGTCCTTTTGGGATTTTGGGCATGCACCCACACGTGCTTCAAGTAATTTTCAAGCTGCTGGGTCAGGAACTTCAATCACACATCTGGCCATGGTGGGATCTAATGCTTTAACCTCCATGCCACCTGCTGGCCCCTGAATAGTTTCTTCTGTCTGTAGTGTGAGCACTGAAAACATATAAAAATAATTACATTAGAATTGCTTTCTCAGGACCAGCAGATAGTGTAATGGTTACGTCGCTGGACTCACAAGTAGTTGATTACGGTTTGAGTCCTCAACCCAGCAGCATAAAACTCACACCAGCTTAAAATTCACACCAGGCACATGTGTATATGTGTTCAAAATCCTGAGAGAAGAACAGAGGAAAAAGGATTTCAGCATGGCCATCCCCCCCGGGGAATGATTTCTTATCTTCCGTCTCTTTGTCTCTCCTAACAGTTGTTAGGAGAAAAAGGGTGATGAATGCAATACATGGTTATAGGGCACGTATCCTATAGCAAAAAAACTCTCTCTCAAAAAAAAAGACAAATACTTTCTTCCTGATTTTGAATATAATCAGTACTTTATATACAAAATTTTGAAAATATATAGGCAAGTAATGAGGAAAGAAAGTAAAATGTGATACCATAACCTAGATATAATTACAGTTAGTACTAGTATATATTTCTTTTCAGATTTTTTTTTTTTTTTTGCCATACTGTGTATGCATTCTCCAGAGAGAGACAGAAAGAAAGAGGAAAAGTCCCTGGGGGGATGGCCATGCCACTATCCCTTCTTCATTTTCCTATTAGGAGTTTGGGTATGCACGCATGTGCTCCTGGCATGATTTTCAAGTTGCCAGATTTGGGACTGAACTGTGGTTGGCCAGGTGGGAGTCCAGCACCTTACCCACAGCCATCTGCTGGCCCTCCTTTCAGAATGTTTTTAATGCATAATATAAAAAACATTTTTGTGCATTTGACATTATATACATAATTCAATTTTTTTAACGTAATGTACAGTATTTTTTTCAGTTGTATTTTGGATTTAATGCATTTGCTTAATATATACATTGGTGTTTGTACAATTGTATATGCTTTTTAAAAATTTTTGGTTTTGCCATAGGATGTGTACATTTGGCATAGAGGGAGAGGAGGGAGAGAGAGAGAGAGGGAAACTGAGAAGTCATCTCTGCCCCTGCCTTCCACCTTCCCTCCCCGCTGTGGGGATTTCTCCTCCATTATCCTCTCGGGATTTTGGGCATGTATGTACATGTGCCTGGTGTGTTTTTCCAGATGCCAGGTCCAGGACTTGAACTATGTAGTTGGCATTGTGGGATCTATTTGCCTTAACCACCATGCCACTGGCTGGCCTTATATAAGCTTTTTATATTTGTTAGGTCTTCTTCATATTTTATTGCTAGATTGTTAACCTAAGGGCTTTTTATATTGTAGTATCTTGAGCAACAGGGTCCTTAATGTACTTTGCATTGGCAAGAAAAGTTAAAGGGCTATGAAAATACTTAACTGTGCTAGTGCATTGAAGGCCTGTAGTGCCTAGTAGTATTAGATTTGTACATGAAGTTGGTCCAGCTAAGCAACAAGGATAGGTGTTGAGGTTGGGGTGAGGGTAGTCAGTAACATGAATGTACATTATGGGAGAAAATGAAATATTTTAAGTAGTTTTTGAGTGGCGTAAAGAAGTAAGGTTGAGGGAACCAGCAGTTAGCGTAATGGCAATGTCGCTGGACTCCCCTGTAGTCGACCGCGGTTCGCGTCCCGGACTCGGTGGCTTAAACCTTACGCCGGGCGCGTGTGCGTGCGTGCCCAAGATCCCGAGAGGAGAATGGAGGAGAAGGGATTGCGGCGTGACCATCCCCCCTGGGGGGTGATTTCTCGCTTTCTGTCTCTATGTCTCTCTGTCTGTCTGGCGAGTGCACGCGCCCTATAGCAAAAACCTCTCAAAAAAAAAAAAAAAAGTAAAGTTGATTGACAGTATGTTGTTAGGAGAAAAAGGGTGATGAATACAATACATGGTTAGCTAGGCTGGTTCCAAGGAAGGTGGTTAGCCTATGGGTGGGTAGTATAATATGAAGAAGCAGAGTTTTGTGTTCTGTGTATGTCTTCCCTCCTGAGCAATTTGTGTCAGGATTAGCCTCTTGTACTTTTTTTTTAGCTCTTCGATAAATCAGTACTCATTGGCACTGATCGTTTTATTTTTTTCTTTCTCTATTTGTTCAGGCATCCATTTCTCTGCACTTAGCAGTTGTTAATGCCGATACAATATAATAAGTTCTTTTTTTTAAAAATTCTTTTTTATTTAATTTTTCTATCATTACTAATTTTTTTTAAATTTGACCAAAGAGAGACAGAGAAAGAGAAAGTGAGAAAGCAAGCCACCAGGTCTGGGACTAGAACTTTAGTCAGCCACATGGCAGTAGAGTGCCTTAACCACTACGCCACCTACTGGTCCCCACAAGTTCTTAACTATGTAGATATTGATTTAGAATGGTGTTGTTTTCCTGCTTTCCAAGACCTGTGGCAGAATACACAATGGTTACACTGGGTTCCATTAATCTGCGCATTTCTATATGGAATGTGACAGGCTGAGCTGTATTGTGGAAAAGTGTTCAGAGGAGTTAAGGTAATTTAGCATTTTTTTTTTTTGGAGAGGTTTTTTCGCTATAGGGCGCGTACGCTCGCCAGACAGACAGAGAGAGACATAGAGACAGAAAGCGAGAAATCACCCCCCAGGGGGGATGGTCACGCCGCAATCCCTTCTCCTCCATTCTCCTCTCGGGATCTTGGGCACGTACGCACACGTGCCCGGCGTGAGTTTTAAGCTACCGGGTCCGGGACGCGAACCGCGGTCGACTACGTGGGAGTCCAGCGACATAGCCATTACGCTAACTGCTGGTTCCCAAGGTAATTTAGCATTTTTTGGTGAATGGGTGGGTATTTTCAGATGAACCCCATTTTAATTTATCTGAAAATAATGAGCATGGGAACCCCCTCTCACCTCCAGCTGAGGTAATTATTGTTCGATTGCTAAGCTAGCTTAATCTACTATCCTGTCAGCTTTTCTGAAAATTAAGTCACTATTTTTCAGGGAGAGAAATTTCTTTTTTTTTTTTTTCTTTAAGATTTTTTGCCATAGGGCATATGCTCTTGGTTGAGAGACAGAGAGAGAGACAAGAGATGAGAGATGGTGAGAGGGAAAGTGAGAAATCACCCACCAGGGTGGATAGCCACACTGGATTCCTTCTCCTCTATTCTCCTCCTGGGATTTTGGGGATGCATGCACACGTGCCTGGTGTGATTTTCAAGCCACCAGTCCAGGCTTGAACTGTGGTCAGCCATGTGGGAGTCTAGTGCCTTAACCACCATGCTACCTGCTGGCCCCAAAGAAAATTTCTGTAATGAATTGTTGCTAGTGCTTGAATAATTTTGATGAATGATTATTTCTCAATTTGTTTTTCCTATTTTAAACCAGATGACCAGCCAATAGACATGTCAATGTTATCTGAAGGAGGAGGAGAGCCTTTTCAGAAGAAACTCCAAGATGATGAACAAATGGAGCGAGAAAACCCCCCTGTCCCACTTGAGCCCACTGTATCACCACAAGTCTCAACACCAGTATCTCAGAGCACACCAGTCTTCACTCCTGGGTCACTTCCGATCCCATCCCAGCCTGAGTTTTCTCATGTGAGTATTATCGTGTAGAAAGTTTTTCATCCTAGCATATCTCTTCTCCCTTCAAAGTTTATCTCTTTTCTCCATGAGGGAGAGAGAACAGGCATCCCCAACAAGGTCTCCATGCTGCTGTTCACCCTGGTCCCAGCCAGCCTGGATCATGACTGTGCACAAAGAGACCCCAGGATGAGAACCTGGGACTTTCCCATGTGGTTCCACTTGTATTATGGCTATGTCACTGTTTGGTACTTTTTACAAAAAACTAGCATGTTTTAGTTATAATCTATTAACCATAAAGTTTACCCATATAAGTATACAATTTAGTGATGTTTTAATAAATTTACAGAGTTATACAACTGTCATCACAATTCAGTTTCAGAACATTTCCAAAGTCTCCTAACATTCTTGATGTATTTTTTATTTTTTAATTTTGTACTGTATCACTAAACTTTTTGAAAATGTTACTGCAAATTGAAAGGGGGCATGAATCGTCATTCTACCTTAATTAACTACTGTTATTTTTGTCTTTCCACACGGTTATTTAAAAAAAAAAATTGTTTGTAAAAACAAACTTTAGGCGTTGGCAGGTGGAGTTGTAGTTGATACTGGACTCTCCTACATGACTGACCGTGATTTGAGTCCCAGACCTGGCGGCTCCTTTTCAGAAGAAACTCCAAGATGATGAACAAATGGAGCGAGAAAACCCCCCTGTCCCACTTGAGCCCACTGTATCACCACAAGTCTCAACACCAGTATCTCAGAGCACACCAGTCTTCACTCCTGGGTCACTTCCGATCCCATCCCAGCCTGAGTTTTCTCATGTGAGTATTATCGTGTAGAAAGTTTTTCATCCTAGCATATCTCTTCTCCCTTCAAAGTTTATCTCTTTTCTCCATGAGGGAGAGAGAACAGGCATCCCCAACAAGGTCTCCATGCTGCTGTTCACCCTGGTCCCAGCCAGCCTGGATCATGACTGTGCACAAAGAGACCCCAGGATGAGAACCTGGGACTTTCCCATGTGGTTCCACTTGTATTATGGCTATGTCACTGTTTGGTACTTTTTACAAAAAACTAGCATGTTTTAGTTATAATCTATTAACCATAAAGTTTACCCATATAAGTATACAATTTAGTGATGTTTTAATAAATTTACAGAGTTATACAACTGTCATCACAATTCAGTTTCAGAACATTTCCAAAGTCTCCTAACATTCTTGATGTATTTTTTATTTTTTAATTTTGTACTGTATCACTAAACTTTTTGAAAATGTTACTGCAAATTGAAAGGGGGCATGAATCGTCATTCTACCTTAATTAACTACTGTTATTTTTGTCTTTCCACACGGTTATTTAAAAAAAAAAATTGTTTGTAAAAACAAACTTTAGGCGTTGGCAGGTGGAGTTGTAGTTGATACTGGACTCTCCTACATGACTGACCGTGATTTGAGTCCCAGACCTGGCGGCTTGCTTTCTCACTTTCTCTTTCTCTCACTCTCGCTGTTGCTCTCTCTCTCTCTGGTCAAATTAAAATAAATAAAGTTAAATAAAAATAATTCTTTTTTAAAAAAGAGGAAGAAACATAAACTTTAATCTTCTTTTTCCAGTTAACATTATGTCATAATTTCCAGTGTTGTATAGTCTTTATATTACCCTTTCAAAAGTTGTGCAATATTTGTTAAGAGTTGATGTGTTATAACTTATTCATGTACCTTGGGTATCAGTATGGTTTTTGACTTTCTGATGTGTATTTTCTTCTGAAATCTAGAGAAAGGTAAAATCTTAATTTGTGTCATTTTAAATTTAATTATTTTAAGAAATGAAGTGCTAGTTTCATAGTGATTTAGAGGTCCTTAATTAAATCTAAATGTGGCCATGTTAATGTTAGGTCTAAGTGCCTGTTATTATAAGACCTGAAATGGGGGAGTTATAGTATTGTTATTGAGAGAATGACTTTCGTTCCTTTCAGTTTGCAGGTGTTGTAACAAGAGTTTATATTTAAAAGTAAAATTGGAAAATGAATACTAATGAAATATGCCATGAATTTAGTGAGGAGGGAATCTTAGAAAAAAACAAACTGAATTGCTTTCAGGAGTTTGATTACTCTCTTTAAAGAATTATTTTACTTAGTTAATTTATTATTTTTATTTTTTATTTTGACCAGAGAGAGAGAGACAGAGAGAGAGAGAGAGAAAGTGAGAAAGCAACCAACCAGGTCTGGAACTCGAACTGTAGTTGGCCCTGTGGGGGAATTTAGTGAGGAGGGAATCTTAGAAAAAAACAAACTGAATTGCTTTCAGGAGTTTGATTACTCTCTTTAAAGAATTATTTTACTTAGTTAATTTATTATTTTTATTTTTTATTTTGACCAGAGAGAGAGAGACAGAGAGAGAGAGAGAGAAAGTGAGAAAGCAACCAACCAGGTCTGGAACTCGAACTGTAGTTGGCCCTGTGGGGAGTCCAGCATATTAACCACCACGCCACCTGCCAACCCCGTTTTCTGGAGTTTTATAAAACTTGTTTTGTCAAAGAACTCTATTTTATACAAATCATTTGAAGTGACTTGGTGGAGTGGTTAAGAATAAGGATGCCAGAATCAAAACTTCCTGGACTCATTTGAGTTTATCATTATTGCTTTTGTGACCACTTGAAACTGAGACTCTGTTTCCTCTTCAAATAGGGATATTGATACTCCCTACCTATCTCATAGAGTCTTTGTAAAGGTTGTGAATGAATGTGTGTGTATACACATATGCCATGCACTTGGTAAACACTACACAGGGCAGCCGTTGTTAGCAATGAGAGTAGAAGATAAAGTTAGGTAGAGATGAAGTGGATATTAAATTACCATGCATCTTTTTCTTTAGCTCTTATTCTCTATCAAAGTTATATGTGAATATACATAGCTTACAAGTGTCATCAGACTTTAAGGATGAGCTACAATATAAGACAGATACAGAGCACTAAGAATTGTCCAGAAAAGGTACCCGATGTTAAAGAGAATGGTAACAGATGTTTATCAGTGACCAAAAAGGACGTTTATTAGAATGAATGTCTTTGCAAAGTTTTCCCTAAATGAATGTCTTTGCAAAGGTTTCCCTACTAGTCAGGAGAAATGATGCCTGGCCATAAAGGAGAATTGACTTTAAGAATTATTGAAAGGGACCAGCAGGTGGCGTGGTGGCTAAGGTGCTAGACACTCCCACATGGCTGACCACGGTTTAAGTCCTGGACCTGGTGGCTTGCTTTCTCACTTTCTCTGTCTTTCTCTGGTTAAATTAAAATCAATGAATGAGTAAATAAAATTAAATAAATAATTCTTAAAAAAAATAAAGTATTATTGATGTACTTGGGGCTGGCAGGTAGCATGGTGATTAAGGGCTACGGACTCCCACATGGCTGACCACAGTTCAAGTCCTGGACCTGGCAGCTTGCTTTCTTACTTTCTGTCTCTCTCTTTCACTCTGTCCCTCTCTGGTCAAATTTAAATGAATAAATGGATAAATAAAATAAAATAATTTTAAAAAAAGAACTATCGAAGTTTTTACTCTACTTTTAGGATTTACCAGAGACCTTCAACAATGAAAATTTGGATAAACAAGTGATTTTGGGGACCAGCAGTTGGCATAATGGCTATGTCGCTGGATTCCCAAGTAGTTGACCATGGTTTGAGTCCTGGAATCGGTGGCTTAAGCTCATGCCAGGCGCATGTGCTGCGTGTGCGTGCGTGCCAAAGATCCTGAGAGGAGAATGGAGGAGAAGGGATTGCGGCGTGGCCATCCATCCTGAGATTTCTCACTTTCTGTCTCTCTGCCTCTGTCTTGTCTTTCTGGCTAGTGCACGCGCCCTATAGCACAACCTCTCCAAAAAAAAAAAAACCCAAAAAAACAAAACAAACAAGTGATTTTGAACATAGCTTGAAAATTCCTAGAACCTAAGATGACTCTCTTCAGATTTCTTTGGATTCATATTTAGGATTCTGTAGTCAGTTTAATCCATCCCTCCTGAAAAATATCTGTGAAGAATACTTTTATAACATAGCCTTTATTTATTGATTGATTGATCTATTGAGAGGTTTTTGCTATAGGGTATGTGCCCACACCAGAAAGACAGAGAGAGACAGAGAAACAGAAAGTGAGAAATCACTCTCCAGGGGGGATGGCCACGTCTCAATCCCTTCTCCTCCATTCTCCTCTCAGGATCTTGGGCACATACACACACGCACCCAGCATGAGTTTAAGCCACCGGGTCCGCTCTAGAACTGTGGTCGACTACATGGGAGTCCAGCGACATAGCCATTATGCTATCTGCTGGTCCCTATAATATAGCCTTTAAATTAAGGGTTTCATTTCAGTTCATCAGCTGTAGTAAAAGCCAAAAAAAAAAGAGTCAGTTAAAAACAAGGCCTTTTGAGAATGGAGGAGAAGGGATTGTGGTGCGGCCATCTCCCCAGGGGGTGATTTCTTACTTTCTGTCTCTCTCTGTCTCTCAGGAGAGCACACATGCCCTATAGCAAAAATCTCTCTCAAAACAAAGAAACAAACACAAGGCCTCTGACTACCCCTACCCTAGGACAGCCACTTTTAGTTCTTTAAGCTTTTTCTTTTGGTATTTACCTCTGTAATTTTGTATACCATGCTTTTGTTTTCATAGATTCAATATTTCTTGTGCACATGTGTTTATCTTAGGCTCTTACTATGTTGTGGTCCTCCTGCTTCAGCCTCCTAAGTATCATTTTTTTTTTATACCAGAGCTTTTAGGGTGGCCTGGTGATTGCACCTGGGCATTCCACGTGGCTTCAGCCAGCATGCTGTCATGACTGGACTCATAAATCTGTTTCTAAAATACTTTTGTTCAGTTCCCCACCTTCCAGGTATAGTAACGTCTTAATTTTCTATGGATTTGGTCAGCCCTATAGCTTGACAGTTGAGGCAGCTGGATCCCACATGGCCAGCCTTGTAGTTCAAGCATGTACTGACGGGTTGAGAAATATGCCAGGTGTGTGTGCATGTGTGTGCGCTCAAAATCCCAGAAAGAGGGAGAGATGGAGATGTGATTGCAGAGTGACCATGCCCCATGGGAGATTCTTTCTTGCTCGCTCTCTCACTTTCTCTGTCTCTGCTGAGTGTGTGTGCCCTCTGGCAATCCTTCCTTCCTTCCTTCCTTCCTTCCTGTTAATTTGATCAAAGAGGGACATAGTGAGAGAGAGAGAAAGTGAGAAAGCAAGCTGCCAGATCCAGGACTTGAACCATGGTTGGCCATCTGAGAGTCCAGTGCCATTAACCACCACACCACCTGCCGATTCCTGTGTAGGTTATTATTGAGTTTACATTATTATGACCATTACATTATTATGATGCTATAAACAGCAGAGCCTGTGGAATATTGTGATTATTTTTTCACAGTTCCATGGTTTCTTTTTTCTAAAATTAACGTCTTTTTTAGTTTTCTTTGAACTTAAAAACTAAATCAACCATAGACTCTAAATTGTCAAAATCGCCTTATAGGCTGTTCCCAGTTTTAAACTTCTGTCTTATCTTTTTGGAAAAATCTCTTTTAGAATCTCCTGGCTTCTTTTTTTTAAGAATTATTTATTTATTTAATTTAATTTTGTCATCATTACTCTTTAATTTGACCAGAGAGAGAGAAAGGAAAAGTGAGGAAACAAGCCACCAGGTCCAGGACTCGAACCATAGTCAGCCATGTATAAGTCCAGTGCCTTAACCACCACACCACTTGCTGACTCTAGCTTCCTGATTTCTAATATATATTGTTCCCCTTTGTACATGGTACATTCTGTCACCTCCCTTAACCATCATCCTTGGAGATTCTCTTTACCTTTATGTTGGATCCCTTTTGGGCTTCCTGTCTTCTTACTTAGTCTACTCCATTGTTATGCTGGAGGACATTTCCAGTAGCATTTTTTAAAGTTTGTTTATTTGTTTTATGAGAGATGGGTGCTCTGGACGAGGTCTTCATGCCATGATCCTCCTTCCAGCTAAGTTCATGGGAGTGTTCAGGTGGACCTAGGATGTGAACCTAGAGCTTTACCATATGACCTACAGGATCACACAGCCCCTATTGGTTGCAGCATTGCAGTGGGCCTTTAGAAGCCTTTATTCTGCTGTCACACTTGATTTGTTGTTTGTAGGGGTGTAGAATTCTTTTTTTAAATAATTATTTTATTTAGTTTTAGTTATTATTTTTATTTTTTAATTTGACCAGAGAGAGAGAGAGAGAAAGTGAGAAAGCAAGCCTCCAGGTCCAAGATTTGAACCTGGTGGGAGTCCAGTGCCTTAACCATCATGCCACCTGCTAGCACCAGGAATGAAAAATTCTAAGTTGGAAATAATTTAAAGTTTATGAAGGGATTACTCTTTGCCTTCAGACATTCAGTACTGCTGAGATGTGTGAAGACAGTCTGATCCTGATCTTCAATATGTGACCTGTTTTACTTTCTTACTGGAATCCTGTAGGATCTTCTCTTTGTCCCCAGTGTTCTGAAATTCCAGGCCTTTGGCATAGGCCTATTTTCATTCATTATGGGGCACTTTGTAGACTCTGTCAGTTTAGAAAATAAGGTCCTTTAGTTCGAGGAAACTGAATGATTTCTTTAATTTTTTCCCTTTGTTTTCTCTATTTTTTCTTTACTTTTTTTTATTCCCGGTTTCTTTTCTTTTATGAGAGAAAGAGAGATACATATAAACACCCTCAATAGGACCTCAACATACTATGTTCCCTCCATCCTTCACCCTGGTCCTTCTAGCCATCCAGGATTACACTCACTTCAATTTGTTCATGTCAACATAAAATATGAATCTTCTGTTTTTTTTTTTTTTTCCAAAAATTATTTAACTTCGTAAATTTATCATTTTAATTTGACCAGAGGGGGACAGAGTAAGAGAGAGAGAGAGAGAGAGAAAGGGAAAGTGAGAAAGCAAGCCGCCAGGTCTGGGACTTGAACCACTGTTGGCCATGTGGGAGCCCAGCAGCCTTAACCACTATACCAACTGCCACCCTACTCCCCTTCCTTTTTTTTTTAAAGAATTATTTATTTAACTTTATTGATTATTATTATTATTATTTGGTTTGATTGGAGAGAGACACAGAGAGGTAGAGATAGATAGTTTGAAAGCAAGCTGCCAGGTCTGGGACTCAAGCGTGGTCAAACATTTGGGAGACCAGCACCCCAACCACCATGCCACCTGCTGGCCCTTACTCTGTTCTTTTTTTTTAATGGAATACCAATTGTTTGGATGTTTAAAGCTCTACAGTAATCTTTTTATTATTTTGGCTCCTATTTCCACCAGTCTCTCTTTTTTTTAATTTCAGTCTTTTTTTAGTGGTTTTTGCCTTAGGGTGCGTGCATTCACTAGAGAGAGAAAGAGACAGTGAAAGGGAAAATGAGAAATCATCCCCAAGGGGAGATGGTCATGTTACAATCCCTTTTTCTCCATTCTCCTCTCAGGATTTGGGCACACATGGACATGTACTCAGTGTGAGTCTCAAGCCACCAGGTCTGGGGCTTGAACTGAGTTGGCCATGTGGAAGTCTAGTACCTTAACTACCATGCCACTTGATAATACCAAAAAGTTCCCTACTCTTGGGGCCGGCAGGTGGCGTGGTGGATAGGGGCGCTGGACTCCCACATGGCCAACCACGGTTCAAGTCTCGGACCTGGTGGCTTGCTTTCTCACTTCCTCTCTCTCTCTCTGTCTCTCTCTGATCAAACTGGAAAATAATAATGATAATAATAATAAATAAAGTTAAATAAAATAATTTTAAAAAAAAAAAAAAAACAAAGTTCCCTACCCTTAAGAAATTATGTGTCAGGGCTGGTCAGTGTTGTGGTGGTTAGGGCACTGGATTACCTACCACATGCTTGACCGTGGTTTGAGTCCCAGACCTGACAGCTTGCTTTCTCACTCTTCCTCTCTCTCTCTTTCTCTATGGTCAAATTAAAAAAAAAAAAAAAAGTTAAATAAAATTAATCCTACAAAACAGAAAAAAAATTATTTATCAAACTCCTACATAACTTCTCTTTTTAAAACATTATGTATTTATTGAGACCAGCAGATGGCATAATCGTTACATTACTAGACTTCCACATAGTCAACTGTGGTTTGAATCCTGTACCTGATGACTTAAAACTCATGCCAGATTGGGGACCAGTAGGTGGTGTGGTGGTTAATACGCTGGACACTCCCACGTGGCTGACCACGTTTTGAGTCTCGGACTTGAAGGCTTGCTTTCTCACTCTCTCTCTGTCTTTCTCTGGTCAAATTTTTAAAAATCTCATAAATGAATGAATAAATAAAATTCGATAATTCTTAAAAAAAAAAAACAAAACCACACACACACAAACTCATCTGGGCATGTGTGCATGTGTGCCCAAGATCCTGAGAGGAGAATGGAGGAGAAGGGATTGTGGTGTGGCCATCCCCCCTGGGGTGATTTCTCGCTTTCTATCTCTCTGTCTCTCTCTGTCTCTTTGGTGAATGCCTGTGCCCTATAGCAAAAATCTCTATAAGAGTGATAAAATAATTTTAAAAACTATGCATTTATTTATTTCCAGAGGGCATATGTGCTTGCACCCATGCTTGAAGGAGAGAGAGAAAGCACCTTCACAGAGTGTGGTCATGCCACAATCCCCTCTCCTCCATTTTCCTCTCAGGAGTTTGGATATGCATGTACACATGCCTCACATGCTTTTCAAAGGCTGCTGGTTCCAGGACTCGAACCTGCTATTGACCATGTGGAATTTGGTCACCTTATCTGTCATGCCACCAGCTGGCTCAAATTAATTACTTTCTTCTTTTTCTTTTTTAGATTTTTGCCATAGGACACATGAGCTCTTCTGGAGAGAGACAGAGACAGAGAAGGAAAGTGAGAAATCACCCCCCAGGAGGGATGGCCATGCCACAGTCCCTGGGGATTTGGGGCACACATGCACACATGCCTGGCATGTCTTTGAAGTTACCAGGTCCAGGACTTGAACCACTAGCTGACCTTGTGGGATCTAGTACCTTAACCACCATACCACCTGCTGGCTCTCAAATGAATTACTTTAAAATTTCTTTTTAAAATTTTTAAAAAAGATTTATTTAATTTTATTTATTCATTCAGTTATTTTAATTTGACCAGACAGACAGACACACAAACACACACACACACACACACACACACACAATGCGAGAAAGCAAGCCACCAGGTTCAGGACTCAAACTCAGGTCGACCATGTGGGAGTGTCCAGTGCCTTAACCACCATGCCACCTGCTGGTCTCTCAAATGAATTACTTGTAAACTCATATATGGATTCAGTTTTTTTAATTGGTTAGATGCAATGAATTTAGGTCTGTACTGAATCTAAACTTAGAAATTGACTTATATTGAGCATAATCCTGACCGTTCTCTCCATCAGTCTTTATCCAGAGCCTTGTGAGATTTTGTTCACTTGGTTCTCTTATTCTGACCAGGCCTCCAGGGAGCCTTAGCACTGTTGATTATTAGGGTCCAGATACTTGGAATATGGCTAGATCATGGCAATTTTTAGAAATATAGCCTTTTGATATTCTAGTCACCTCACATTCTACTCTGACTGAAATTCTACCTATTTTGTAAAAATTGCTTGAAAAGTCACATGACTATTTACTTTAATTATGCTGAAAAGTTTTTTTTTTTTAAGAGAGGTTTTTGCTATAGGGCGCGTGCGCTCACCAGACAGAGACATAGAGACAGAAAGCGAGAAATCACCCCCCAGGGGGGATGGTCATGCCACAATCCCTTCTCCTCCATTCTCCTCTCGGGATCTTGGGCACACATGCACACACGCCCGGCGTGAGTTTTAAGCCACTGGGTCCGGGACGCGAACCGCGGTTGACTACGTGGGAGTCCAGCGACATAGCCATTACGCTAACTGCTGGTTCCCAAAAGTATTTATAATGGTGAGCAAATCCTTAATGAGTACGGGGCTTCCTTTTGGGGTTATAAAAATGTTTTCATTTCCAAAAATGGAGATGATAGTTGCATAACATTGTGAATGCACTGAAGGACAACAAATTGTTTGCTTTAAAATGGATTAATTATGGAACCAGCAAATGGTGTAATGGTTACGTTGCTGGACTCCCACATGACAAACCAAGGTTCAAGTCCTGGACCCAGCTGCTTGAAACTCACACCAGATGCACATACATGTGTGCCCAAAATCCTGAGAAGAGAAAAGATTGTGGTGTGACTATCCCCTTTAGGGGGTGATTTCTCACTTTCTGTGTGTGTGTGTATGTGTGTGTGTGTGTCTGTCTGTCTGTCTCCAGCGAGTGCATGTGCCTTATAGCAAAAATCTTTAAAAATCAAAAAATTGATTGGGACCAGCAGATGGCATAATGGTTATACTGCTGGACTCCCACATAATTGATTGTGGTTGGGGTTCCGAACCCGGAGACTTGAAACTAACCCCAGTCATGTATGTGTGTGTACTCAAAATCCCGAGAGGAAAATAGAGAAGGGATTGCAACATGGCCATCCCCCTGAGGGGTGATTTTTCCCTTTGTCTTTCTGTCTGTCTCTATATTGAGCATGTGCACCCTATAGCAAAAATCTCTCTCTCAGAAAAAGGATTAATTTAATGTTATGTAAGTTCCATTATCATAAAAGGTATTCATAATTTTTTGTTTCTTTTTTATTATTTGATACGAAATATTCACTAAAAACCTTTTGGTGAGGCCTAGCCAGGTAGTGTGGTGGCTGAGGTGGCTTGATCTCACATGGCTCACTCTGTGGTTCAAGTCCCAGACATGGCCACTTGAAAAACAAATTGGGCACATCTGAGTGTATATTGAAAACCTTGAGAATGGAGGAGAAGGAATTGTGGCATGGCTCTACCCCCTGTATGGGAGTGATTTCTCACTTTCTCTCCCCTCGCCTCTCTTTGTCTCTCATGGACACATATGCCCTACAGCAAACTTAAAAAAAAAAAAGATCACATATTCTCACTTTGTGAGGAAAAATGGTCTGCATAGCTTTATGTTGAAAAGCTTTTTCAGGGGCCGGCCAGTGGTGTGTTGGTTAGGGCAGCTGGATCTCACATGATTCATTGTGCAATTTGAGTGCTGGACCCAGAGAGGTTTGGGGAGAATGCTAGGTGTGTGGATGTGCATGCCCAAAGTCCCCAGAGGAGAAAGGGGAGGTGGGGAGAGGATGGTGGTATGACCATCTCTCCCGGGGGAGTAATTTCTCGCTTTCCTCTCTTTCTCTCTCTCTGGCAAATGAACCTGCCCTATAGCAAACTTGAAAAGAAAAGCTTGTTCACAGGACCAGCAGATGGCATCACTGGACTCCCACATGGCCAACCATAGTTCAAGTCCTAGACCCAGTGGCTTCAAAATCACACCGGGCACATTTGTGTATGTACCCAAGATCTCAGGAGGAGAATGAAGGACAAGGGATTATGACATGGCCATCCCCTGGGGGGTGATTTCTCACTTTCCCCTTAACTGTATCTATCTGACTCTCTCTGGTGAGCACATACAGCGTAAGGCAAAAATCTCTATTAAAAAAAAGGTGGGAGGGGACCAGCAGCAGGCGTAATGGCTATGTCACTGAGCTCCCATGTAGTCGTCCACGGTTCGAGTGCTGAACTCAGTGGCTTAAACTCATGGTGGGCATGTGTGCGTGCATGCCCAAGATCCTGATAGGAGAATGGAGGAGAAGGGATTGCGGCGTGGCTATCCCCTTGGGGGTGATTTCTTGCTTTCTGTCTCTGTCTCTCTGTTTCTCTGGCAAGCGCATGCGCGCCTTATAGCAAAAACTTCTCTCAAAAAAAGAAAGAAAAGAAAGGGACTTGTTCAGATAATGGTGCAGTGGTAACATAACTCTCTGTAATGGCAGAACCCACGTGAGAACATCTTGGTTTATTCGTGGAGCCTCCCTTCATGTCAGGTGTGCACCTGCCTGTGATATGGGCTGGCTAGGGCTAGGGGTGGGACTTGGCCTGAAGAACCTCTTGGAAGTGCCTATCTCTCTGACTGTCACTGTCTTTCTGCCTTTTTGTTTCTCTCTTTTCCTCTATCTCTCTCATAGAGGAAATACATTTGAAAAGGAAAGATACCTATGTGTGGCTCAGTCACAGTGGCATAAGCTGTAGGGAGCTATTGCATGAAGCTGGGGCTACATTGGAGGTCCAGGATTAGTATATGCTTGTAATCCTAGCTAATTGAAGGCTGGGTGGAGGATTATATCAGAGCGACCCTCTTGGTGGGGGGGAGTCTCTCTCTCCTCCTTCCATACTTTCTTGCTCTCATTAAAAGAAAAAAAAAAGTATTCCTATTTAATTGTGGGCCGTGGATCTGTTATATACATGACATGAACTTGATACGTGTATATACATGTCTGTCTGTCTATCTGTCTTGCTGTTGGGCACACGCACTCACCATTGGGCATATGCACTCACCAGAGAGAGTGAGAAATCACTCCCCAAGTGGGATGACCACACTGCAGTCCCTTCTCCGGTCTCCTCTTGGGATTTCGACAATGCACGAACATGCACCCAGTGAGATTATCAAGCCATTAGGTCTGAGACTCAAACCGTGCAGTCAGCCACCTGGGATCCAGCATCTTAATTTTGATGCTACCTGCTGGCCCCTGAAGTTGATTTTAGTAATGTGATAATGAACAGTTTAAGTGTCTTCCCACCCTTTAAAGTTTAGTTAGTGACCCTGTCCCATGGTACATTGGGTGCCAGATCCCACGTGACCGACTGCAGCTAGAATCTGGCCTTATTAGCTTGAAAAACATGCCAGAGCACATATGTGTGTCTGCTCAAAATCCTGATGGGGTGGAGAAATGGAGGAAAAAGGGTAGCAGTGTGACTCTACCTATTGAGGGTTGTTTTTTCTCCTTCTTATTTATTTAATTTTTGAGAGATTTTTGCTGTAGGGCACGTTTTTGCACTAACCAGAAAAGCAGAGACAGACAGAAAGTGAGAAATCACCCCCCAGGGGAGATGGCCACGCCACGATCTCTTTTTCTCTATTCCCCTCTTGGGATCTTGGGCACACACGCTTACGCGTCTGGCGTGAGTTTAAGCCGCTGGGTCTGGGACTCAAACGGTGGTCGGCTGCCTGGGAGTCCAGCGACATAACCATTACACTAACTGCTAGTCCCATCCTCCTGTCTTTCTCTCACTATTGGTGAATGCATATGTCCTCTGGCAATTAAAAAACAAAAATAGGGATTATGGCATGGCCATCCTCCCAGAGGGTGATTTCTTGCTTTTTGTCTATCTGTCTCTTTCTGTCTTTCTGGAGAGTGCATGTACAAAAACCTCTCCAAAAAAAAAAAAAAAGGAAAGTTATTAATTTAGGTTTTTGTTTAGAGTATGCTTATTCTGTATCAGTGATTTCACAGCAAAGACACTAACCAGAGTGACTTGTGTTAATGAAGAGATTGGTGATAATGAGTTTTGTATTCCTGAGGTTACAGTCCTAGAGTTCTTTAATTTTTTAATAATTAATTTAGAAATTTTACTTTTTTTTGGAGAGGTTTTTGCTATAGGGCGGCGTGCGCTCGCCAGACAGAGAGAGACATAGAGACAGAAAGCAAGAAATCACCCCCCCAGAGGGGATGGCCATGCAGTAATCCCTTCTCCTCCATTCTCCTCTTGGGATCTTGGGCAAACACACACACACGCCCGGCATAAGTTTTAAGCCACCAGGTCCGGGACACGAACCGTGGTCAACTACATGGGAGTCCAGCGACATAGCCATTATACTAACTGCTGGTCCCAATTTAGAAATTTTAGATGAATGCAAGGTTATATATAAAAGACATGATTGTGAATAAATCATTGTTTGTCTTTTATTCTTCCTTAGGACATTTTCATTCCATCACCAAGTTTGGAAGAACAATCTAATGATGGCAAGAAAGGTGTAGATTTGCATAATTCATCTTTGACTGTTGAGTGTTCTAAAACTTCAGAGATTGAACCAAAGAATTCCACTGAAGATCTTGGGCTATCTTTGACAGGGGATTCTTGCAAGTTAATGCTTTCTGCAAGTGAGTATAGTCAGTCTCCAAAGCCAGAGAGCTTGAGTCCTCAAAGGATGGATGAAGATGGAGAAAACGCACAGATTGAAGACACTGAACCTGTATCACCAGTTCTCAACTCTAAACTTATTCATGCCGAAAATGTCCAGATAAATCTAGCACAGGATGGCCAAGTAGAACTGAGTCAGAGTTATGATAAAACAAAGAACGATAACACAGAGACCAGAGACGACATTAATATTTTAGCCACGGATTGCAAAGGCAGAGAAGAAACTGTAGCAGAAGATGTTTGTATTGATCTCACTTGTGATTCAGGGAGTCAGGCGGTTCCTTCTCCAGCTACTCGATCTGAGGCACTCTCTAGTGTGTTAGATCAGGAGGAAGCTATGGAAATTAAAGAACACCATCCAGAGGAGGGATCTTCAGGGTCTGAGGTGGAAGAAATCCCTGAAACTCCCTGTGAAAGTCAAGGAGAGGAAGCCAAAGAAGAACATATGAAAAGCATCCCGCTGCACCTTTCCCTGACTGAAGCTCATTCCCCAGGGTTGTGTCTTAAAAAGGAAATTCCAAAACAAGAATGTCCAGAAGCTATGGAAGTTGAAACCACTGTGATTAGTATTGATTCTCCTCCAAAGCTGCCAGTACTTGACCAAGAATTGGAACAGAAGGATCAGGAAGCTTGGGAAGAAGCAACTTCAGAGGACTCAAGTGTTGTCATTGTAGATGTGAAGGAGCCATCTCCCAGAGTTGATGTTTCTTGTGAACCTTTGGAGGGATTGGAAAAATGTTCAGATTCGCAGTCATGGGAGGATGTTGCTCCAGAAATAGAGCCATGTGCTGAGAGTAGATTAGATACCCAGGAAGAAAAAAGTATAGACTATGAAGGCAATGTGAAATCAATGACTACAGAGAAAGAACGGATAGAGAAAGACTCTCCTCAGTCTCCCTTGCCTTTAGTGAGAGCTGATGATCTTCCAAGTCCTGACCAGGAGCTGCATCAGCCCCAGCCTCAAGAGAAAACAGATCACTCATTAACAGAAGATTCAAAAGTGGTTAATACAAAGCAGCTAGGCTCAGGTGGAATGGCTCAGTGCCTGGAGAAGGTCTCTGCTCATACGTCACAAAGCTTCTGTGAAAGTTCTAGTGGTGAGTATGAGTATGCATTGCTTTTTGTCTCCAACCAAATTATAATTTGGAATGGAATATTGGAAAGAACTGCATGCTGCGTCAGGGCTGAACATGAACTTGGGTTTATATTTAAAAACAGCAAGGAATAATTGGGAAATTTAAATTTGGTTTGATAATTTTTTCTTTATGGCAATAATTGTGGGATCAGATATCATTTGATGTTCATTAGCATTATAACTCAGGAATAGTCAGTGTGAATATTGAGAAAGTTTTCATATCTGTATTTTTCTAGTTAGGTCCCAGTCTTCTTCTGTGTGTGTGTGTGTGTGTGTGTGTGTGTGTGTGTGTGTGTATTTATTTATTTATTTTACTTATTATTACTGCTTTTTAATTTGACCATGTGGGGTGAAGTGAGAAAGTAAGCTGCCAGGTTCAGGACTCAAACCACACTTGACCATGTGGAAATCCAGTGCCTTAACCACCATTCCACCTGCCGGCCCCACATCTGTGCTTTTCTCTTCTGTAAAATGTGATAATATAGTTTCTCTGATTCTGAAGTTATAATTAAGAATTATCTGAATGACCTAAAATTCTCTGTTACTGAATATTTTTGTAACTTTATTCTCTGTAAGTGGTGTTAGTGACCTAGGTTAAGGAAGTGTCAGGGTTTATGTATTGTTTTAATGTGGTTACTTAGGAGTACTTTTATTTTTAAAGAATTATTTTATTTAACTTGACTTATTTTTATATACTTGACTTATTTTTTAATTAATTTAACTTGACTTTTTTATTTACTCATTTTAATTTGACCAGAAAGGGACACAGCAAGAAGAGGGGGAGAAAGTGAGAGAGCAAACTGCCATGTCCAGTACTTGAACTGCGGTTGGCCATGTGGTAGTCCAGCACCCTTAACTAACATGCCACCTGGAGCCCCAGGAGTACTTTTTAATGATTTTAACAGTTGTATGGAAAAGCAGCTTCTAAAATGTTGAGATAACAGTTCTATTATGTTAATAGTATTTTTTATGAATTCTTGTTTTTAGTATAAGTGCTGCCGAAGTGAGCACTGAATTCTTGTTTACACTATTGATAGTCAGCTTTTTTTTTTGTCATAGACACTGTCATAGTAAAATTTATTATTTTACTTGTATTTATCCAGATTATTAAAAACGATAGTATATGGGGGCTAGCAGGTGACGTGATGGTTGGGGTGCTGGACTCTCATATGGCCGACTGCCACTTGAGTCCTGGACCTGGCAGCTTGAGACTCCCATGCCTGGAGTCCCGAGGCGAGAATAGAGGAGAGGGGATTGTGGCATGGCCATCCCCCCTCTCCACCAGGGGGTGATTTCTCACTTTCTATGTCTCTGTCTCTCTCTGACTCTCTGGCGAGTGCATGCACCCTATGGCAAAAATCTCTCACATACACACACAAAAATGCTAATATGTGATTTTCTGTTTACAATTTCAGTTCTTTAAGCAACAAAAAGCAATGAAGACAGCCTTTGGAAAAGTAATGAAAGGAGAATAATAATTTTGCACTTAGAGAGTTATTGTAAAAGTGAATAATTCAGAAGAGCATTATAAAAAGAACAGAAAAAAAAATGTGTACTTTAAATACAGTTTTTTAGTTGCTAAATCTTGAGATATTAATTTAAATGGGAGGAAACTAAAACGTTAATGGTTCATCAGTCCGAAAAGATGAGAATATAGGTATGAGTTGAGTGAGACTCAGGTTTGTTCATTAAGTTTCGTATGCTAAAGTTAGAAGGACATTTTTGTCTTTTTTGTTGCCATTGATAGCTTTATTGATTAAAAAAATACATGCTTAAAGTTGTGCAAAATGTTCAAACAGTACAGGAAAGGGAAGATAGAGGATCGAGAGAATAGGGGTTAATAGTGGGAACAGAGAATTGCTCTAAAAGCCTCTTTGTGTAGTTAACTTGTCACTGTTAACAGTTTGGAGACCTCTTCAAACATCTCTTTATGGAGAGCACCTCTTAAGCCTGAAAAACCAAATATACAAAGATGGTACTTGGAAACTCAACCTTAATCAACACAGAACTAATTTATTGTGGGGTGATGATGTGAAAAACCATAACAGGTTCAGTTAATCTTTAATTAAATTCACAAGTTGTAATCTATAAAAGGTTAGTAATGATCATGGTCCCTATTATGGAGATTATGGAGATATGTTTCATGCTCTAACAGTAACCTTTGTTAGTTTACTGGTGGAATGTCATCTTAACTGGCCATTAATTTCAAAGACAGACTGTTGGAGTAGAGTGTTCATGCACAGTGTCACCCAGAAATTCATATATATATATATATATATATATATGATTCACTTATTTTTTAATTTGACCAGAAAGAGACAGAGGGTGAGAGTGAAAGAGAGAGGAAGTGAGAAAGCAAGCTACCAGATCCAGGACTTGAACCCTGGTCAGCCATGTTGGAGTGTCCAGCGCTTTAACCACCACACCACCTGCTGGTCCCCAGAAATTCATATATTTTTAATTAGTTATAAAAAGTGACCAGTTCTTATAATTATTTTAATAACAAAAGAAGAAAAAATGGACTCTATAACAGACATTAAGAGTTTCAAATATTGCTTTGGACTAAGGAATTCTGTAAAGACCTTAATAATACAGACAGACTACCCACTCAGGTGGTTGAGCAATTGGTATTAAGTTTTTTGTTTTTTTTTTTTTTTTAAGAGAGATTTTTGCTATAGGGCATGTGTGCTCGTGGGAGAGACAGAAAGTAAGAAATCACACACACACACACACACACACACACACACCTTACCCTGCACTCCCTTCTCCTCCATTCTCCTCTCAGGATCTTGGACTCGCACACACATGCTCCCAGTGTGAGTTTTAAGCTGCTGGGTGTGGGATTCGAACCATGGTCCACTATGAGTGAGTCCAGCTATATAACCATTATACCATTTGCTGGCACCTCTTGTTTTTTTCATTTATATCCTCCTTTATTGGGTGGTATGTTGGCATATAACAGGATAGCCCATGATAATCTGGAAAAGCAAGAAAGAACTTGATAATTTAAATAAAATAAGAATGCTGCTAAGTATTAGAGAGAGAACTGAATATATGGAAAGTTATAGTAAATTTAAAAGGATAAAATATGCCAGTAAATGTATTTTTTAGGATTTGATGATAATTTGACTAGTGGTTTTTAGATGAGTGAACAAAAGCAGAGAAATGGGAAAGCATTTGGGAGACGTTGAATAAAAGCTTTATGAGCATGGTTAATTAAATATTGGAAATGTAGGCTGCTGCTAGTTAATTTGAGTGCTAACTATAGAGTTAGGAATTTATCTTGTGGAAACCGTGACATCTTTGGACTATGAGCTAACTTGTTCAAAGCCATATGTTATAGGAGGCTGCTTTGGTTTCAGTGTGCATGAAGAATAGGGGTTAGAGAGAGAGGGAGACTTCAGAGAAAATGATTAATGAGCTGTTGTAATAATTTTTAGAAGGAGGCATTGAAGACTGGTTGAAGGTCATGGCAGTGCGCCCTTTATAGTCTGTAAGTCTCAGTTTCTCTTTAGGTTTTAGTGATCCAGTTATATAAATGGTGCACTAAAATTATTTTTTTAAGCTATTGCTTTTTTTTTTTTTTTTGTTAAGGTTTTTGCCAGAGGGGCATGTGCACTTTCCAGAAAGAGTCAGAAAGAGATAGTGAAAGAGAAAGTGAGAAATCACCTCCCAGCAAGGATGGTCATGCTGCAATCTTTTCTCCATTCTCCTCCTGGGATTGTGGGCACGCACACACATGCACATGCATCTAGCATAAGTTTCAAGCCTTATGGTCCAGGACTGCAACCATGGTCTCAGTCATGTGGAAGTCCAGTGCCTTAACCACTAATGCCACCTGGTGGCCTCTACTTTTTATAATTTTTTTACCCTATTACAGAAAAATCATTTACAGTAATTAATGTTTCATATTATATTGCACATTTTGATGTGTCATATAGAAGGGCCTACTTAAAGATTTTGTACAGAATTAAAGTCTGGATGATTAGTCATGAGGGGTGGCTCCTCTAAATAGAGCAGTGCAGATGATCTTCATTCTTGATTATTTCCGGAATGAAAATGCTATAAAATGTATCTTTGGAATGTATGAGGTTTTGTAAGGTGTTTTGCTTTTAGTTTCAGTATCTATTCTAAGTTCTTGTTATCCTAAAGAATTTGCTTTATAAGGAATTACTGGAGGATGCTTATCTACCTGACTCATTTCTCTTCTTTCTCTGACTGTGGTGAGATTCTTTGTCAGTTAAATGTGATGTTGAAATTCTCTGAGAGGTTTTTGCTATAGGGCATGTGCGCCCAAGACAGAGAGAGACAGAGAGACAGAAAGCAAGAAATCACCCCCTGGGGGGATGGCCACGCCGCGATTCCTTCTCCTCCATTCTCCACTCGGGATCTTGGGCACGCATGCACATGTACCCAGCATGAGTTTAAGCCACCAGGTCCAGGACTCGAACTGTGGTCTACTATGGGGGAGTCCAGCAACATAGCCATTATACTAACTGCTGGTCCCTCCAGTCATACTTTATATAGTTTCTTTAACTGACCATATGTAACTCTCATCTTTAATTTTTAAAGCATTGTTTTACTTAACTTTATTTATTTATTTATTTTAATTGGACCAGAGAGGAACAGAAGGGGGAGGGGGAGTGAGAAAGCAAGCCGCCAGGTCCAGGACTCGAACTGTGGTTGACCATGTGGGAGTCCAGTTTCTTTAACCACCACACCACCTGCTGGCCCCTTACTTAATTTTTTTAATTGCCAGAGGGCACATGTATTTGTTAGAGAGAGAGAGAGAAAGAGAGAGGGAGACAAAGCATATCTCCCAGTGGGTGTGCTCATGCCCAACTCCCTCTTCATTTCTTTATTCTCGTGGGATTTTGAGCACATTCACATGTGCCTGGTTTGTTTTTCAAGCTGCTGGGGCTGGGATTTGAACTGTGGTTGACCAACTGGGATTTGACTTCCTTAACTAATTTGTGGGGCCATTTCATCTTTGTTGTTTTTGTTTTTGTTTTTTTTTTCCATCCCTTTAGGTTACTAATTTATTTTCTTTCACGTGTATTAGTAGATGTAAAAGTTTTTTGTTATTTGTGATTTTGAAGGAAAAAACATCAGGTGCTTGATATTAAAGGTAATATATGATAGAAGTGAAGTGGAAAAAGATGAAAGAAGCAGCTGTTTTCACAAGTAGTATAGTAACTAGATGAACCTGATTATAGTTACTTTGAACCATTTCATGAAAGTAAGAACCAGTTTTCATATATGGGGATTAAGGGACAGTCTGGCATAATAATTATTTTCTCTGAAATATAATCATTTTACTAAAAGAAATAAGTAATTAGGAAATCAGAAAATGTAGTCTTGACAGTTTACTAATTCTGGTTAGCAAAATATTTGAAACCAGGAACTAGTTGAAAAGTGGTCTTATGTCTTGACAGATGATTTATGTTTGTAATAATTTTTTTTAGAAAGAATTATTTTGATTTAACTTTACTTATTTATTTTTTTAATTTGACCAGAGAGGGACAGAGTGAAAGATAAAGTGAGAAAGCAAGCCACCAGGTCTGGGACTCGAACTGCGTCGGCTATTTGGGAGTCCAGCGCCCTTGCCACGCCACCTGCCAGCCCCTATTTGTCATAATTTAATAACAACTAACCAACATTTGCATAATGGGGATGTCATGTATGTGCGATTTATCCTAGTGTAGAGTTTAGGTATAAGAAGTACCGCTTTGGCTTAGAGTGATTGCTGGTCGGTACTGCTGAACTTTTTTTTTGAAACCCTTAGATTTCTGTTAGAACTAAAGAATATTTTGAAGTCCTTTGGACTGTGAGATTATTTGTCACCTCTTTGAGTAGATTGTGACCATAGCAGCAACATCAGAATTTTCTCTCGAGAATTTCATAGACTTCAGAGGCTTATTAATGAATTCTTTTGATTAGGATTGCACAAAATTACATCTAAATTTGAAACTGGCCTGATTTGTACTGCTAAATATCCCCGGATATGCTGTCTTGGAGCTTGGGTATTCCTGTTTCTTTTGATCTCATGTTCCTGGGGTCCTCTGAACTCTGGGTTTCTTTTATTTGCCTGTTCCCTGATTGCCTACCTTGTGTCAGTCCTGTTGTTGATGGCTATAAAGAGAGCAGAGAGGGTGGTAGGAAATAGGTTGGGAGACCTGGCGAGTGGGATCGAAGTGAAACAGAATTTGAAAGCAAAGGAAGAAAGTAATTGAAATATTTCTTATGATTCTTCTTATCTCACTTATTTTAAACTTCTGTTTTGATTTGCTTTTTATTTTTTTATCACCTTTTTTGTTTTTGTTTTTTTTCTTTGTTTTTGTTTGCTTTTCAGACACTCCATTTCATTTCACTTTGCCTAAAGAAGGTGATATTATCCCACCATTGACTGGTGCAACTCCACCTCTTATTGGGCACCTAAAGTTGGAGCCCAAAAGACACAGTACTCCTATTGGTGAGTTAATTTAAAAAAATGATACTTGAGGCAGAATTTCTGAGTTTTTTTTTTTTTTTTTTTTTGAGAGATTTTTGCTATAGGGCACGTACCCCCTCCAGAGAGACAGAGACATAGAGACAGAAAACAAGAAATCACCCCCTAGAAGGATGGCCATGCTGCAATCCTTTCTCCTTCATTCTTTCAGAATTTTGGGCACACATACACACATGCCCAGCGTGGATTTTAAAGCCACTGGGTCTGGGACTCAAATTGCTGTCGACTACATGGGAGTCCAGCAGTGTAACCATTACATCATCTGCTGGTCCTGAGATATCATTATTTATGACAGTGATATTTTAGATCTGAGGGTTTGGGCCAAATAAGGTAGATTTTTACCTTAAAAGAAATAAGGCTATGGAGTCTAATCCTATGACTTTATTTACAGGAGATGAGAGGTGATGAGAAAGAGTGGAGAGAAGGGAGACAGGGAATATTTATACACATTTTATTATATTAGACAACAGTAGAACTTGAGTGCTAAGCCATGATGTGGAGCTGTTTTATAAGGAAGGGATAGGAAATAGGTAAAAGTACTATTTATTTAGTACACTGTCTAATTAGTCTGCTGCTTGACAGGGCAGGAAAAATTAGATCCTCCTTCCCTGAAGCAGCCAGTAGTCTTCTATCAATACATTAACCTATTTGTTTTCTCTAGTCAGTGCTGGGAGGTAACAGTCATGCCGTCTGAAGTCTCCTGCTACCTATGCCTGATGCTGGCAGATGTGGGTTGGCTGAGGGCTCATGCAGCATCCTTTGTCCAGATGCAGAAGTGGAACTGAATCCTGTTGCTCCTCTTAAGACCAGGTGTCAATACTAGTTCTTAGTTGTTGATACTTTGTGACAGGATCTATTCTAGGAACCCCCTGCAGCACTTTGGAGCCAAACAGGCAAATGGATGACATTGAAATTTGCTGTTTTTCATGTTTGTATTTTAGTGTTGTTTCTTTCTTCCTCCCTGCCTTCCTTCTTTCAGGTATCAGCAACTATCCAGAAAGCACCGTAGCAACCAGTGATGTCATGTCTGAAAGCATGGTGGAGACCAATGATCCCATACTTGGGAGTGAAAAAGGGGGTTCTGAGGCTGCCCCAGAAGAAGATGATAAATTGTGTCTAAGAATGAAACTGGTCAGTCCTGAAACTGAGGCGAGTGAAGAGTCTTTGCAGTTTAGTCTGGAAAGTAAGTTTTATGCTAATCTTAAGTACTTAGTAACTTCAGATCATCAGAGGGGTATTAACTATCTTGAGTTATGAGGATTGATACTTTTAAAATTAGAAATATATTTGTAAAGTCTTATTCTCAAAGATAAAATTGTTTTTGACTACTCTCTACCATGTTACTGAAGATTCTCCTCTTACAGTGTCTATGTTGCTGGCTTTTGTGTCTCTGTATTATACCTGTGTCCAGGCTCAGCAGCGCTCCTGTAGGCAGTAACATGCTGCTCTGCAGTGCTGGAAGCCACATGGCCAACATGGGTTCAGAGCTCTAGTTGACCTGAAACACACTGGGAATGTGGATACCACAGAGTCTGAGAACCTAACTTAACTGGAGGGCTAAGGGAAGGGATCGCAGCACCTGTCAAGGGTGTGCTGCTCTCTTTTTCTCTCTCTCACATCTTTCTCTCATGTAAGAAGTAAAAAATAAACTTAAAAACTCGACAAATCTGTGTCTATGTAAAATAATGTGTTTTCATATTTAGAAAGAGTTCAGAAAATAGTAGAAAATTTAGGATTACAGATTTATGTTAACACTTTCCCACTTAAATTGCAAGTTGTTTCTATATGTTGGTGGCTGAAATATCGAGAAGAATCAGAGAAGTGACTGTGAAGTAGGAATTAAGACTCAGAAGACCTTCATATCATGGGGAGAAGCTGAAGAATTGTAGGCTGAAGAGAATATCAGATTTGCTTTTTTAAAAAATGTGTCCTTTTCTTTCTTTCATGAGACAGAACATGTGTGTGTGTGTATTTGTGTGTGAGAGAGGCAAGCACCTTCAGTAGAGTCTGATGTCATAATCCTCCCTCCAGCCTTCCCAGACTGCCATAATTAAGGACATGCGCGTACCACATGAACAGATTGACCTGAGAACCGAACCCCAATCTTTTATATGGCTTCTAATATTGCATAGCACTGCACTACCACTACATTATCACAGCTGGACCTAGATTTGCTTTTTTAAAAGGATCAGCTGTGGGGTCAGCAGGTGGCGAGGTGGTTAAGTGCACTGGACTCCCACATGTCCAACCATGGTTCAAGTCTTGGACCTGGTGGCTTGCTTTCTCACTTTCTCTTTCTCCCTGTCTCTCTCTGGTCAAACAAGGATAATGATGATGAATACAATTAAATTAAATGATTCTTTAAAAAAAAAGATCAGCTGTATGGGGCCAGCAGGTGACATGGTGGTTAGGATGTTAGACTTGCACATGACTGATGTCATTTGAGTTCACACCTCGTGGCTTGCTTTCTCACTTTCTCTCTCTCTGGTGAGTACGTATGCCCTATAGCAAAGTTTAAAAGAAAGGGGGAAGATTAAAAAAAGATTGGCTATATGTTTCAAAACTTTGTGCCTTTGTGCATGATGGTTCGTTTCCTTGCATTGTCCATTTCTTATTTGCCTGCCTGCCATATTCCTACTTGGTTTTTAACCAGGAAGTGAGGTCATTGGTAGTGGTGGTGGTGATGAGGGAAGAATTTGAGAGGTGACTAGAGCAGACAAAACTGTAAGGGCCAGTTGAATATGGAAGTAAGAAGGAAAAGAAAAAAAAATACAGAATGACTATATAAATTGTTTCATCTAATTTTTATAATACAATGGTATTTCCAAGTTGACTTCATTTTATTGGTGAGAAAACATAACTGAGAAGTTTTTAAATGGTATGCATAAGATCACAATAATTGGTAAGAAGTAGAGCAGGAATTTGAGTATGGTTTAACTCTAAAACTTGTAATTTTTCCACTAGGTAGTTTGTAAGTGCCATTTAAGTGGGTTAAAAGAGGAGGAAGTCTCATAAAAGGAAACATTAGAGAGGAGGAGAACTAGGAGAGTAGTACGAAGCTGTAAAGAGGAGAATTTTAAGAAGGTAACAATGCCAGGCATAGGAGTGAGGTCTAGTAAGATATATCAGAAAGTGTATTGAGTTGTTGTAAGAGTCATGACACATTTTTGCATAGAAAATATGTTATAACTTTCCTGACAACCTAATAAATTGCATTCGACTCTGGTAAGAGCCATTTTGTTGTGGTTGGGGTGGAAGCTATACTAAAGGTAATTGAGGAATAGGGAAAAGGATAATGGGCAGCAGATTTCTCCCTATTTCTGAGAAGTTCACATGATTGAAAGGAAGAGAAAACATAGCAACTAGAGGGAAGTGCATGGTTGAGGACAGGGAAGTGCATGGTTGAGGAAGGATTTGTTGTTTTTGACTGGGAGGGGCCTGAGCAAGTTTATAGATTGAATGGAAGGATCCGAAAGAGAGAGGTATAGATTAAAGATGAGGGAATAGGGGGAGCATTGATTAATAAAGGTCCTGAGGGAGTTAGGAGAGGAAGATTTCAAAGACCACATATAGTATGTGGACTTGAATAAGACGGACTTCTCTCAGATCAAAGAAAAATATTAGGTAATATAACTGGACCTTTTAACTGTATGCCAAGTACTTTACATGTATAGTTTATTAAGTTTTGTAAACCTGTGAAATAGATTCTAGTATCCTAATTTTATATACAAGGAAGCTGACACACCAAAAGGTTGAGTGCCTTCCCTAGAGTCATATAGCTAGTAAATGGAGTAGCCTGAACTAAAATCCAGGCAGTTTGGTTCCAAAATCAAAATGCTGTTCTGCTTCTCAGTGCTTATCGATATGACTCTTAGAACCACAGTAAAAAGTAAAGTATGACATGATTCCATCTGTATTGTTATCTCTGAATAAATCAAATGTTTATCAAGAGAGAACATATATGTGGTAAGCTAAAATTTTACTTTATCTTTAGATCTAAATTATAATTAAAAAGTCCTTACATGGAGCTAAATGTTTAAATGGTCTCACCAGTATATATTTCTATCTTTTCTTATACAGGTTGAGCATCCTGATCTAAAAATTCAAAATTTGAATGTTTCAAAATTGAAAACTTTTTGAGTGCCAACAGGATGTGACAAACAGAAAATTCCACACTTGGCCATTGTGACAGATTGCAGTCAAAAGTACTGTAATATAAAAATGTATAAAATTATCTTCAGGCTATGTTTATAAGATATATGTCAAATGATAATGAATTTTGTGTTTGGACTTGGGCCCCATCCCCAAGATATCTCATATATACACAAATATTCCAAAATTTGAAACACTTTGAAATCTAAACCACTTCTGGTCTAAAGCATTTTGGATAAGGGATACTCAATCTGTATTGGGAACATAGTATCAATCACTGTATTCACAATTTTACTCACATTATTTCATCTTTATAACAGGTCTGTAAGGTTGGTCCTGTTTTCTCTCTCTTATAGGTGAGGAAACAGACTAAGGAGGACTAGTTTAGAACTTGGGTACCTTCTTTTTGTGAGCATTCTTTTTTTTTTTAAGAATTATTTTTTATTTTACTTTATTTATTTATTTTAATTTGACCAGGGAAGGACGAAGGGGTGGGGAGGGTGGGGCGGAGTGAGAAAGCAAGCCTCCAGGTCCAGTACTCAACTGCGGTCGCCCATGTGGGAGTCCAGCGACCTTAACCACCACACCACCTGCCGGCCCCTGTGAACTATCTTAAAACTGGACACTACTTAAAATTGGTGTGTCAGACTAACCTGAAATGTTTTCTTTCTATTTTATTAAAAGTTTTTTATTTTTAAGATTTTTACTTTGTTTTAAAAATTCTTAGGATTTAGACTTTTTTTAATTTCAAAATTATATTGTAGTTTTAACCAAACTAATTAGTCTTTTATAGAAAGTTTGAAAAAAAAGAAGGTGAAAATAAGGAAAGCATGCCATTAAATCTTTTTATGTTCACTTATTATTTTGATTTCTATTTCTTTTTGCTGTTTGTTACAAATACTGGGAGAGCAGGGTGAAGGTTTTAGGTGTGAAACTAACAAAACCTATTTCTCTTTCCTTTCTCTCCTTGCTTTGTTTTTATTCAGAGCCTGTAACGGGTGAAAGAAAAAATGGATCTACTGCTGTTGCTGAGGCTGTTGCCAGGTAACCAGAGCTGGTTGCTATTTAGAGGAGTTTAATACAAATATACTGGTAATGAGGGGACAATGATTTATCAACAGAGGAAACAACTTAGAGTAAACTGTAGCACAAAGGATTTAACAGTGTCTTAAATTGATCATAGGCTTTCTTTTTTTTTTTTAAAGAATTATTTACTCAACTATTTATTCATTTATTTATTTTTAATTTGACTAGAGAGTCACAGAGAGAGAGCTAGAGAGAGAGAGAGAGAGAGAATGTGAGAAAGCAAGCCACCAGGTCCGGGATTCGAACCATGGTTGGCTATGTCGGAGTGTCCAGCGCCTTAATTACCACACCATCCGCTGGTCCCCAGATCATAGGCTTTCTTACTAATACTTTAAGTCCCATAAAGCTTTTGTTTTACTTAGAACTAGGATATTCAAAGTTTGTTCTTTTTGTTCAAGAGAGGACCTTTTTTAAAACTTTTTTTTATTGATGAGACGGATTTATTAATGTACTTATTTTTGCTATTGCTGAAGGACTAGAGGACTTAACAAGAATAGCTGTAGATCTTATACATTCTGTTATTATATACTCAGCTACAGCCTTAGGTCATTTTCTCTTCTGCCTGCCAGATGACTGTGTTAAGCTGTTATTTTTGCTTTGTCATGAATGCTGTATTGCTTTGAGGATGAGAATGACCCCATACTGAAGTTTTGGTGGTTAAGCATTGCCATCTAGTGACTGTGAGAGTAGAATTGTTTCATTTGCTTCAGGCATGAGTCATGCAGCATGAAAACATTAGCAGCACTTGGTAAAATACAGGCAAGGATTCTTAAATCAGAGAGAGGCAGGTACTGTAAGTAAAGCAGGCTAGGCGAGACAGCTGGAGTGTTACGGAGGAAGGCCAACTAAATGTATGCCCCATTCAGTTCTAGCCAGTGGTTGTCATTTGAGAATAAAATGAGAAATTTAGATTTTAAAAAATAAAATTTCTAATAAAACGTGACCATGAACTAAATTTATCCCTCAGTTATGAGTTTCTGACCATGCTTAAAATCCTTTGATCTGGGACCAGCAGTTAGTGTAATGGCTACTGGACTGCCATGTAGTTGACCATGGTTCAAGTCCCAGACCCGGTAGCTTAAAACTCACACCAGGCGCGTGTGTGTGCGTGCCCAAGATCCTGAGAGGAGAATGGAGGAGAAGGGATTGTGGCGTGGCCATCCCCCCTGGGGGGTGATTTCTCGCTTTCTGTTTTTCTGTCTCTCTCTGTCTGTCTGACGAGCGCATGCACCCTATAGCAAAAACTTCTAAAAAAAATTGCTAAAAATCCTTTGATCTGTTCTTAGCTGTATTAGAGAGATTAGTTCTCTAGGTTCTTGCATATTTAATCTGAAAGATAAG
This sequence comes from Tupaia belangeri chinensis, assembly GCF_000334495.1. Taxonomy (NCBI): domain Eukaryota; kingdom Metazoa; phylum Chordata; class Mammalia; order Scandentia; family Tupaiidae; genus Tupaia; species Tupaia belangeri. Next base: position 71,196 of record NW_006200910.1, on the reverse strand, counting down.
TACCTTACAGTCCTTTTTCAGTTGACCATTTAATAATATGTAGTCTTTCCAGTTGAAGAAAGTGGAGTTTATATCCAGTCTCTTTGTCTTTAATAGAATTATATGCCAGGCCCAAGATCCTGTCTGTACATGTGCACATTAAGAGAGGACAGAATATGCTACTGAAGTTTCCTGAACCCATAGGGTAGACTATAGGAGGCAGATAAGAGAAAATTCGAGCATAGGGTTGCAGTGTGAATCATGGAAGAGATGAAATTCCTGAGTATTGCTGTAAGACAAATTTTGTATATAAGAATCTAGATTTTGACTGGCAGGTGGTGTGGTGATTAAGGGGGTTGGACTCCCACATGGCTGATGGTGGTTTGAGTTCCAGACCTGGCAACTTGCTTTCTCATTTTCTCTCTCTCCTCTTTGGTCAAATTAAAATAAATAAAGTTAAATAGAAAATAATTATTAAAAAAAAGAATCTAGATTAAAAAAATTTTGACTATTCATCTTACCATTGGAGTTCCCATAAGAAACCATTTAAAGTAAATTGTTAGAATATTGTCAGTGATTATTGCTTCCTCTGCATTTAGGTGAAGCTTTTATTTATTTATTTTTAAATAATAGATATGTGTGGGGGGAGGTAGAGAGAGAGCACACTTAAAAAGATCTTATCATGCCATAGTACCCCCTCTCCCACCCCTCTAGCTCCTCAGGATCCTGGGCTCCTAGTATGTTTTTAGGCTGACCTAGGATCCAAACCTCATTTGCCATATGGCTTCCAGCACTGTAAGATGCTAATGTTCACTGCTATGCAACAGCAGCCAGATCTAGAGGAAGCTTTTAAGTGTTGTGTGAAACTGGACCTGGTTCAGAATATTTGGTGTCCCCTTAATTCTCAAATCTACTGTGGATGGTTTCAAGCATATGTAAATGTAGAGAGAGAAGAGTATAATGGACGGCCATATATTTATAACCAATTTTAAAAAATAATCAATTGATAGCCAGTTTTGATTCACTTGTAAGATTATTTTGAAGATAATCCTAGCATTATACCATTTTGACTATAAATACTTCAATACTGTCTCCAGAAGATAAAGGTTCTTATTTTAAACTTAGCCATATTGCTAAGTCACTTTTAAAAATTGATGGTTCCTTAATATCATCAAATATCAGAGTTCAAATTTCTCTATTGCCTCAAGATTTTTTTTACAGTTTTTAAAAAATAATATCTAAATAAGGTTCACACATTACATTTTTTTTAAGAATGATTTTTTATTTAACTTCATTATTATTATTTTCTAGTTTGATCAGAGAGAGAGAGAGAAGGAAAGTGAGAAAGCAAGTGACCAGGTCTGGGACTTGAACCACAGTTGGCTATGTAAGAGTCCAGCACCTTTAACTGCCACACCACATGCCAGCTCCCACACACTACATTTGATTGATATGCTTTTTAATTTTTTAAATGTATAGATTCCCTCTTTTTTTTTTTTTTTTTTTCTCTTCACAAAGCATTTTTAGGGGCCAGCAGGTAGTGTAGAGGTTAACATGCTAAATCATCTCCTACATGACCAATTCTGAAGCTCAAGAAGCCCAGACCTGGAGACTTAAAAATCACCCTGGGCACAGGTGCATGCTTGTCTGAAACCCTGAGAGGAGACTGAATGAGAAGGGATTATGGTGTGGTCATGCTTGCTAGGGCCTGATTTCTCATTTTCCTTCACTCTCTCTTCTCTCCCTGTCTCTCTCCAATGAGCACACTTGCAAAACCTAGGAGAAAAAAAAATAAATTTTTAAAAAAAGTTTTTTCATGGGGACCAGCAGGTGGCGTGGTGGTTAAGGTGCTAGACATTCCCATATGGCCAATCACGGTTCAAGTCCAGGACCTGGTGGCTTCCTTTCTCACTTTCTCTCTCTCTCTCTTTCTCTCTCTCTGGTCAAATTAAAACAAACGAATGAATAAATAAAATTACTCTCTCTCTCTCTCTCTCTCTCTCTCTCTCTGTGTGTGTGCGTGTGTGTCTATGGTCAAGTTAAAATAAATGAATGAATAAATAAAATAAAATAAATAATTATTTAAGGTTTTTCATGAGAAGGAGGGAGGAGGGAAGGAAAGGGATCGTTAACAGAGTTGTTACATCATGAACCACCCCATTCCTTACATTCAAAATCATGAGCATGTGTGCTTTTGTCTGGCTTATATAGGGAGACCTCGTGATGCAAATTTGGGACCTTATGTGGCCTCTCCATGTGGCTTTAGCTTTGCATAGTATTTGTCCTGCTACATCTACCTGGCTGGCCCTCTTACTATTTATTTGTTGAAAGAACTGGATTGTTCATTCCATAATTTCCTTTTTTTTTCTTTCATTTATGTATTTTTACATTTTTCCACATTTACTTTACATAATTTCCTTTTTTTCCCTAAGAATTATTTTATTTAACTTTATTTGTTTATTTATTTATTTTAATTTGACCAGAGAGGGACAGAGTGAGAGAGATTGGGAAAGCGAGAAAGCAAGCTGCCAGGTCCGGAACTTGAATTGCGGTTGGCCATATGGGAGTCCAGTGCCCTTAACTACCATGCCACCTGCTGGTCCCTGTTCTGTGATTTTCTGTCATCCGAATTTTGCTGATTGTATCTTTATGGTATTTTATATAATCCTTTATCTCCCAGTGAGTCTTCTTTAAAAGTTTCTTACCCTAATTAGAACATACATGAAGAATTTGCATTTTTGCGTAAGTTGGTTTGGAGTTTGGGATGCAGAGAAAGGATTTTATTTCTTCTATGCCTTAAAGGGTAATCTCCACAAGTACTTTACCTTTCAAAGTATTTAATGTATTATCTTAGTCCCCAGAAGAGCACATCCGAGGTCCAGGTGTCTAGCTGCATCTGCAAAGCCCAGCAAGAGGATGAGGCTCAAAGTGAGAATTCCACATCCATCAGGTAAGCATTCTTTGTTTGTTTCTTTTTTTTTAAATAGAGGTTTGTGCTATGGGGTGCATGTGAGCTCCAGAGAGACAGAGACAGAGAGACAGAAAGCTAGAAATCACCCCCAAGGGACGATGGCCATGCCATAATCCCTTTTCCATTCTCCTGTCAGGATCTTGGGCACACACGCACACATGCACATGGGCTCAGTGTGTTTTAAGCCCCCAGGTCTGGGACTTGAACCGCAGTCAACTACATGGGCGTCCAGTGATTTAACCGTTATGCCGTGTGCTGGTCCCCATTTTTTTTTTCCCTAAAATTTGCTCAAGGGTATATGTGTTCACCAGAGAGAGAGAGAGAGAGAGAGGGAGATAGGTAGGTAGGTATATCCCTAATAGTGGTATTGGTAGCATAATTTCTATGTTTTTAAAAAATTCATGGTAGAGCACATGAGCACATATAGAAAGAGAAAGAGAGAGAAGCACTCTTAACAGAGCTTGGTCATACTTCAGTTCCCTTTGTCTTGTTCCCCAGACCCAAGTTCCTGGGCATTTGTACATGCTTGCAGTGTGTTTTCAAGCTGAGTTTTCTATTGATAGAAATATATAGAAAAGGCCCAGACAGTAGCACACAGGTAGTGCCAGCACTTGAGAGGCTGGAGGCTGCATGGGAGGCCAGATTTGGCTCCCTGGATAGTCTGATTATGGGAAGCTAACAGAAAGGCTGGGGCACAACTGTAGTACAATGAGACCTTGTTGAAAAACTTAATTCTTTCTCTCTCACTCATTAAAAAAAGAAGAAAAAAATTCAGAAGAAACATGTAAGTGCATTTACTGGGCATTCTGGGCATTCATTATTAAATGTGAACTTGTTAGTGTTCTTGGGAATCATATGGCCCAGATGGTAAAGAAATGTATCTTCTATTGAGCTGAAAAACTTGTTCTGTAATATACCACTTCATGTGATTCTACAATAAAAGTGTAGTAACCATCCAGCTATTACTGAATTTATTGATGGCGTTGATTTTTTATTAAGAGTATCTTGAAATAGAAGGGCCAAGATGTTGGTGATATTGTTTAACCTTATGTTATAGTTTGAATAATGGCTTATCCCTGTAAGGTTCATGTTTTTTAATTTGGATATCTCCCTAGAATTCATGTGTTACACCTTGATTGTATTATAAAAGTTTTCAGTGAAAACTTAATTCCTTCATGGTGGCCCAGGGTGGGGCCTTTGGGTATAATAATCCATTAGGGTGGGGCCTCTGTGATTGCATTCTGGTGGGTATATAGGTAGAGGGACCGGGACCAGAATGGGACATAAACTCATGGACATTGATCATGCTGTGCTCTGCTAAAAGTTCTGCCTTCCACCATTTTGTGATACCTTTGGACTTTCCAGCCATCAAAATGGTGAGTTTTGCAAACAAATTTCTATTTCTGTGATAATCACCTAGTCTCAGGTGTTTCTGTTAGCAATGTAAAAATGGACTAAGACACACTGGTAGAACAAAGACTTGGGAATCCAGCTGGATTTGATTCTAGTTACTCCATGGACAGACTTACACTCAAAACAGAATGGTTAGGCGATTGTCAAATATGGAGGTTTAGTCTTCCCCATTTCACTTTAAGGTTAATTTTATCCAGGCTTTTTCTGCTAAAATTTGTTTTCTAAATCTGGCATATTGTGACCAGAGTAAAATGTATTAACTGGAAGTAATGGAAAACGAGAAGTGTGGTACTTCTTATAATTTGTTGGGTTTTCATTGCTTCTAAAACTCTTTTCATACTAAAGATTCCTCTAAATCTTTTTTTCCCTATAATTGCTGGAGGGCATATTCACTCAAGATATATACACACACACACACACATGCACGCACACAGAAAGAACACGTGAACATGTATGTATTCCCCACCCCCAGTGGGGTGTGGTCATGCCACAACCCTGTTTCTTCTATTTTTCCATCCCATCAAGATTTTGATATCCACATACATGCACTGGTATATTTTTAAGCCACTGGGGCCAGGATTCCAACTGCAGTCAGCCATGTGGAATCTGGCTTCTTATGTACAGGACCCAACTGCTAAAGCTAGGGAGACAGCCTATAAAGATTCCTTCTTTATAGTGTCTTGGGACATTATCTTTTTCTTTTCTTTTTTATTTTTTTTTTTTAAGAGAGTTTTGCTGTAGAACGCTTGTACTCGCTAGAAAGACAGACAGAAAGTGAGAAATCACCCTCCCAGGGGGATGGCCACGCCTCAATCCCTTCTCTATTCTCCTCTTGGGATTTTGGGCATGCATGCACACACACCGGCATGAGTTTCAAGGAGCTGGTCCAGGACTCAACCATGGTCGATCTTGTGAGAGTCCAGTGCTTTAACCACTGTGCCACCTGTTGGCTCCAGGACATTGCTTATTTCTTAACAGTTCTGAAGGAAGTCCTAAATCAAAGCATTGGTAGCTTTGGTGTCTAGTGAAGGCCTACTTCCTGGTTCATAGAAACTGCCCTCACATGGTGAATGGGGGCAGGGGAGCTCTCTGAGGTCTCTTTTGTAAGATCTCTAATCCTCTCACAAAGGCCCCACCTCCTAATACCATCACTTGAGGGGTTAGGATTCACTTATGAGTTGAGGGGGAGGCACTGATACTCAGTGTATGGCAGGAGGTAGAATGTGTAAGGATGGGGACCAGCAGAAAGGCGTAATGGTTACGTCACTAGACTCCCACATAGTTGATGGCAGTTCAAGTTCTGAACCTGGTGGCTTAAAACTCATGCTGGGCACATGTGCATGTGTGCCCAAGATCCCAGGAGGAGAATGGAGAAGGGATTACAGTGTGGCTGTCTGCCCTGGGAGGTGATTTCTCGCTTTCTGTCTCTCTCTCTCTCTGGTGAGCACACATGCCCTTTAGCAGAAATCTCCCTAAAAAAAAAAAAAAAAAAAGTAAGGATGAGAAACAATGGCAATTGAATTATTGAAATTGAGTTATTGAAATTAGTCAGGTCCTGTTTGACCATTTCCAGTTTGCTCAAGATGTTGTTATTTTAGATGTCCCAAGATTCAAACATGAATATTTGAATCGTATCTCAGGTGAACTGAGTCTTTTTAATTGCTTTGTCTTGTGCAACAAATATTGATAGAACACTTGCTGTGCCCAGTACTTTACATACAAGATGACTTTGAAAAGTTTGTAGAGGGACCAGCAGATGGCATAATGGTTATGTCGCTGGACTCTCACATAGTTGACCACGGTTTGAATCCCAGACCCAGTGGCTTAAATTTCACCCTGGACATGTGAGTGTGCATGTCCAAGAGGAGAATGGAGGAGGAGGGATTGCTGTGTGGCCATGCCCGTAGCGGGGTGATTTCACGCTTTTTGTCTCTCTTTGTCTCACTGGCGTGCACACGCACACGTGCTCTATAGCAAAAATCTCTCTTAAAAATAAACAACTTTGTTGGGACCAGCAGTTAGCATAATTGCTATGTAGCTGAACTCCCACGTAGTTGACTGTGGTTCGCATTCTGGACCTGGTGGCTTAAAACTCACGCCATGTGTGTGTGCCCAAGATCCCGAGAGAACAGAGGAGAAGGGATTGTGGCGTGGCCATCCCCCTGAGGGGTGACTTTTCGCTTTCTGTCTCTTTGTCTCTCTCTGTCTGTCTAGCGAGCGCATGTGCCCTATAGCAAAAAGAAAAACAGAAACAAAACAAAAAAAACCCTTTGTGATAAAAGAGAAAGTACAAGTTTATTTTGGTGCAAAAGAAATTTTGAAATCCATGCATTGTTTTTTATTATCATTATTAATGATGGTTTTGGGTTTTTTTGAGAGGTTTTTGCTATAAGGGCGCGTGCGCTTGCCAGAAAGACCGAGAGAGAGAGAGAGAGAGAGAGAGAGACAGAAAGCGAGAACTCACCCCCAGGGGAGATGGCCACGCCGCAATCCCTTCTCCTCCATTCTCCTCTTGGGATCTTGGGCACACATGCACACGTGCCCAGCGTGAGTTTAAGCCACCAGGTCCGGGACTTGAAAACCGTGGCCGACGACATGGAAGTTCAGCCACATAGCCATTACGCTAACTGCTGATCCGATTATTGATGTTTTTGATCATTTATAAACCTCATAAGTAGGTTCTATTGTTGTATCTCTTGGTAGTGATTGTGTTCTTACCACTTCTTCATTGAATCCTATACCCTCGTTCAATTGAAGTTCCTGAGAAACACATGAAGAATTACAACCAGATGTATACTAAGCTTTCTTGGTTAGAACTGCATGTCACATCTCTGTTTGATCTCCTCTTGGTAAGCTGAGCTAAACAATATAGAAACCTCAGAAACTTCTCTCTCTTTTTAAAAAATTTGCCAGAGGACACATGTGCTTGCCAGAGAGAGAAAAAAGTAAGAAAGCACTTTCCATGGGGGATAGTCATGCTCCAGTCCCTTCATAGTTCCCTCCTTCCAAGATTTTTGGTGCATACACACGCCCAGCCTGTTTTCTAAGCCACCAGATCCAGAACTCAAAGTGCACAGTAAGCCATTTGGGATCCAACTGCCTTAACCACTACACCACAGGCTGACTCTCCTTTCTCTGTTTCCATCAAGATCCAGAGTTGCACAAGCCCTTAAGAGTTCTTTTTTAAAAATTATTTCATCTATGAGTGCGAGAGAGGAATTCAGCTCCCCTATCAAGGTGTTGACATCACAGTCCACCCCTGGCCCTAGTGAACCCCAAATCATGGTCACGTGCATGCCCAGTGTGTTCGGAGAGATCTCTGGGCACAAACCTGGAGTCTTATCATGTGGATCACCATTGTAGAGCACCACATTTTGCCCCTCCACCTCTGAACAGCCCTCTATAGAGGTTTTTTTTTTTTTTTTTCCTTTTAAGTTTATTAACATTTCTTCAATGAGTGGCAGAGCACCCCAGCAGAGTCTTGACACTGCAGTCTATGCCCAGCCTTGGCCAGTCCCACATCATGGGGCCTGTGTGTGCCTGGGGTACTCAAGGGGGTCTCCAGGTGTGAACCTGGAACTATCCCATCCTTAAGAGTACACAGTCTGCCTAGGCAAGCTCAGCTCCTAAGGTGAAAGCTCCTCTCAAATCGTAGACAGCTCTAGCTCTCTCTTCATCTATCCAAATATTGAAAGCAACACATAACATGATTTCTAGGCTCCTTATCATCCTTACTGTTGTCTTCTGGGTGTATCTCAGTTTATACCTTATAAAATGTCACACCCAAAACTGAAATATTCCAAATGTGGTCCTAGTATAGTGAGCTCTTAATGGAGTCGATCTACCTTTAATCTGGCTATATACATAAAATAAAGCCTAAAAATACATTAATATGTGTTTACGGAATTTTTAAGAATTTGTAGTTGATTCAGAGAACATTCATTCTTTTGTTCAAAACACCTATTTTATATTAAACACTGTGTTAAGTATTTTAAATATACAACTGAATAAACCATGAATATCGGGTTTCTTTTTATTACTGAGTTTTGTTTTAATTTTTAATAATTTCTTATTTACATTTAATTATATCTTTGTTGGGTACAGTATAGTTTTTCAAAGAATGCGTGTAATGTGTGATAATTTTATTATTTTTTTAAAGAATTATTTTATCTATCCATTCATTTATTTTAATTTGACCAGAGAGAGAGAGAGAGAGAGAGAAAGTGAGAAAGTAAGCCACCAGGTTCAGGACTTGAACCGTGGTTGGCCATGTGGGAGTGTCCAGCACCTTCACCATCATGCCACCTGCTGGTCCCCAGTGTGTGATAATTAAGAATATTGCCATATTCATCATTTACACCAAAGCACATTGCATTATGTTATGTGCATTTGATTTTTTGTTCTACAAGTTTTTGGGGGTTTGTGTGTGTGTGTGTGTGTATGATTGGCAGTGTCCCTTTTTTCACTGTTGGTGTTTTATCATTCCATAACCTACTTTTTTGTTTATAGCATTTATTCTGCAGCATCAATAAGAACATTTAAGAAAGCCCCTTGTTGGGGACCAGCAGTTAGTGTAATGGCTGTCGCTGAACTCCCATGTAGTCGACAGCGGTTCGAGTCCTGGACCCTGTGACTCATACTCACACCGGGTGCGTGTGCATGCGTGCCCAAGATCCTAAGAGGAGAATGGAGGAGAAGGGATTGCAGAGTGGCCATCCCCCCAGGGGGCGATTTCTCGCTTTCTGTCTCTGAGCGCATGCGCCCTGTAGCAAAGACCTCTCCAAAAAAAAAAAGAAAGAAAGGCCCTAGTCACGTTAGCAACTATGGAATCTTGTTCGTAGCAGACATTCAGCAAAAACTTGTGAAATAATGAACAGATCATTGATACTAGCATGAAGACCGAAAACACGTATTTTGAGGGTTGTCTTTCAGGAACCAAGTCATTTTGAAATGTTGAACCATAAATATACCAGTATAGCTGGTAAAACTAGAGTCCCATCTAAACTTTATTCTTTATAGATTGGATTGTTTTTCTAAAATTATTGCACAGAAGGGGTGAATAATGCCTGGAAAGCCAGGAGTCAGTAAGGAATGTTAGAAGCATTCATAAAGCCAATGAGGTATCTTGACCCAATTGATATTTTTTGAAGTAAATCCCTGAGCTCCTTTCGTTGTCTATGACATTTTTTTTTTAAGAGAGAGAGATTTGTGCTATAGGGTGTACTCACTTGTCAAAGAGACACAGAGAGATAGAAAGCAAGAAATTACCTCCCGGGGCAATGGCCATGCTGCAGTCCCTTCTCTTTCATTCACCCATTCTCTTTCATTCACCTCTCAGGATTTTGGGCATGCATACACACATGCCCGGCTTGAATAATAAGCTTCCGGGTCCAGGACTCAAGACTGCAGTTGACCATGTCAACTGCTGATCTCCATTGATAATAGCTTTACTTTTTGTTTACTTCATTTTCCTCTGTCAAGTTTTATGACTAGTGATGGAAGAAAATTTAGGACTGTCATCATGGGTGAAATCTCTATCTACCATTATTTATTATTTATTTTTTTTTGGAGAGGTTTTCGCTATAGGGCACATGTGCTCACCAGACAGAGAGAGACATAGAGACAGAAAGCGAGAAAATCACCCCCCGGGGGGATGGCCATGCCGCAATCCCTTCTCCTCCATTCTCCTCTTGGGATCTTGGGCACGCACGCACACGCGCCCGGTGTGAGTTTTAAGCCACCATGTCCAGGACGCAAAACGCGGTCGACTACGTGGGAGTCCAGCGACATAGCCATTACACTAACTGCTGGTTCCCCTACCATTATTTTTTATTAGGAATAAAATAACGAGAGGACTTGCAAGGTGATATGCTTGGCCACCATGCTTTCTCCCTTACCTAAATTTTTCAAATTATCAAAATATAGTTCCTCCTTGCCACTGTTTCCCCCCACCCCCCCACACACATACTTTTACACTTTCTTGCTTACTTGACATGATTTTTTTTTATATGTTTTTATTTTCAGGGGAAACTCACTCCCTTTTCCAAGTAACCAAGAAGGTGAGAAAGAAAAATTAGAGGACCACAGGATCTTACAGAGTCAGAAGTCTACAAAGCCCATTAGTCCTGTCAAGAACCTTGCTACTCCTCTCTCTCAGCGTATGGCCACACAGGGGTCATCCAGTCCTCAAGAAGAAGCAATGGAGACAGATGTGCCAGAAGAACCGAAAACCAATCAGGACAAACTTAGTAAGGCCTTAATTGAAAGGCCTAGCCAAAACAATGTAGGAATCCAGACTTTGGAGCGTTGCCTATGGGTCCCAGAAACTGTTTCAGCAGCAACCCAGACTGTAAAGGATGTGTGTGAGCAAGGGACGAGTACAGTGGACCAGAATGCTGGAAAACAGGATGCCACAGTTCAGACTGAGAAGGGGAGTGGTGAGAAACCAGTCAGTGCTCCCGGGGATGATACAGAGTCGCTCCATAGCCAGGTGAGAGAACAGAGCTGGGTGCTTCAGAGGCTCTGGATTCTGACCCTGTAGGTTCTCAGAAAAAGTTGTGGCATGTCAGCCTAATAGCAACTCTTAACAGTTTAATGCAGAACAGTGGTTAAAAGACATAAGCAGTTTATCCAGGATAGAGGCAGGATAGTCAAAATTGTGGGTAGTTTTAGTCAATGGATGACTCTAGGGAATATGGAATAGTGCTAGAATTTGTCAAGTCTGTCTTTACAGGAAAAGAAAGCCAAGGATACACTCAGGTTCCTATAGCATTCTTCTGCATTCATTCTTTTCTTTGTATCACTTTCATCCTCTTTTCTATCCATCAGAACTAATAACTTCTCCCTTACATGTGATTTACTTACCATGGCTCCCAAGGACTCAATAGAAAAGAGAGAAGGAAGGAGAAGCATGAGACAGTGAATCACTTTATTGGAAACGGAATTCTAACAGGAGTAGAAAGAGAAGGGGAAAGGTTCCTGTAGAAGAGAGGCAAACTTGTACACTGCAGAATACTACTCAGCCATAACAAACATCGAGATCCTGGCATTTGAGGAAAGTGGATAAATATGGAAGATTTACTGCTAAGTGAAGCAAGCCAGACTATGAAAGAGAGGCATTAAATGTCCCCACTCTATATACCAAATATTGGCATTCTGTGGCAGAAATTGAAAGATTGGAAGATATAAAAGCATGGAGAGCAATAGTGATACTAGAGACAATGTAAGAGGAGGGTGGGAAATGGGAGAGGAAATAATTGGGGGGGAAAGAAGCGAAACATTTAGGACCACAAAAATGGAAAATTATTGATTATAATGTGTATGGTAATATCTTTGACAGGACCAATATACAGTGTATTTGTGAAGGGAAAATTCATCTGGTATGTTGTAATGATACACAGTGATTGGAGGTAAACAAATAAAGACAACAGGCTAAGACCAGATACAATGGGAGAAAAAGGACTGAGACCGATGAACGTGAGCTGAAGGAAGAATGGGTACATTCCTAGGAGTAGAACAGAAAAGTGTAGGTACTAGTAAATATTGGGTAGGTAAGTGGCTAAGAAATGGTGGTAGAAATGTATTAACAAATGAGTGGAAATTCACATGTTGCATCAGGCAGCAGTGGAAGCTATGGCAGGGAACAGTTGAAATTGCTAATAATGGTAAAATTACCTTTTCGGTTGCTCTGGCAGATCATCTTCATTTTGGATCCAGCCAGGAAACCAAAACCTTTGCTAACGATATGGTTCTCAATCTGAACATTCAAATTATTATTATTTTTTTAAAAATAATTATTTATGATATTATGGTTATGTCACTGGACTCCCACATAGTCTACCGCTGTTCTAGTCCCAGACCCAGCAGCTTGACACTCATGCCAGGTCCATGTGCGTGCATGCCCAGAATCCCGAAGAGAATGGAGGAGAAGGGATTGTGATGTGGCTATCCTGCCTGGGGTGGGGTGATTTCTCACTTTTGTTTTTTAAAGAGTTATTTATTTATTTAATTCTATTTGTTATTTTTTAATTTGACCAGAGACAGAGAAAAGGAAAGTGAGAAAGCAAGTCACAGGTCCAGGACTCGATCCATGTCATGTGGGAATGCAGTGCCTTTAACCACCATACCACCTGCTGTCCTGATTTCTAGCTTTCTGTCTCTCCAGCGAATGTACCAGCTCTACAGCAAAAACAAAACAAAACAAAACAATTCTGAAATAAATTATAGTTTATATATATTGAAAACCAGTGGTGTATCAGCATTATGCTTAAGACAACCCATTCCATGAAGTTGGTATTATTCCCATGTAGTCGGTATTATTCCCATTTCACAGGTAAAGAAACCAAGCTGAAGAGAGGTTAACTTTCTAAGCTTTTGCCATCAGTAGGTAGTAGAACTGGAATTTAAACTCAGTACATGTAACTTCAGAATTACTATTCTTTTCCGTATAATGTTGCTTTTCTGTTTTTCATAGTGTAGTCTTTACCTTTTTAACTGTGCCTCTCTAAGAACTCAAATTCTCTTTATGTTTGCCTTTTATAGTAACAGTCTGAGACCTAAGAGCTATCAGCTCCTGTAGATTCAAAATCCTTTTGAATGTAAGGGTTATAACATATTAGACCCCATTTTGTTGGTTGTTTTCTTTTAACTGTTCATATTCAGTCACTTGACAATTTGGTTTCTGTGCCTCTTTTTTTTTTTAATTTTTTAATTTTTTATTTATTATCATCATAATCTTCTTTATATTACATTGGATTACATATAACTTTACATTGACTTCCATTGCTTTTTCAAAAGGGAATGCCATGCATGTCAGTCAATACAGAGGCATCGATCTCCCCGCTTTATCATTCAAAGTCTTTTCCATGCATTTCCCAATAATTATTATTATTATAATTTTTTAAAACAGTCAATCACTATTTCTCATTTTGCTTGTTAAAAGACTTCACCCATCATGAAATACTTCCCAGACCAGTCCAGTTGAGAATACTATACACGTCATCTTCAACAGATAATAAACCATATCTGTTTCTCACTAACATCCCCTCTATTGTTCACTTGCTATCTTTCTCTATCCTCTTCTCTTTTTTTTTT
>NW_006200910.1:47750-57442 GCF_000334495.1 Tupaia belangeri chinensis | reverse complement strand
TTTTTTTTTTTTTTTACCTAACATTCATTCCCTGCGCATCATCACAGCGTACTAAATGTAATTTCCCGTCTAGAATAGACTGCACAGTGACCCAATCAAGCATGTTATCATCAATAATATTCCACTTCTACTTTCTTGCTTATGCACATATATGTTTTTTTTCCTCTTCCTCTCTTTTTTCCTCTTTTAATTTTTTTTTTTCCCTATGTTTGTCCCTCTGCCCTGTCTCACTCTCCCATTACAATATCCCTGCTATATACAGTTGTCTTCCAGAAGAGTTACTGAAAAAGTGATACATACAAGTAAAGGGAGAGAGGCCACGAGTTCCAACCATCAGCTCATAAAGTTTTTGGCAATAGGGAGCATAAACTCCACTCAGGGTTGGATTAAGGGAGGATCTCCTGCAGATCCACAAGTGTAGGTGAGTCTCCAGGGAGTGCAGTTTCAGGAAAGCAGTTCTGGTATGCAGGGATGATTATCAGCTGATGTGCTCTGTGCCTCTTTTTGAAAACTTGATTTTAAGGAGAACAGTTATGTGAGAGCTACTAGTTTTTGTTTTTAGTTTAGTTTTTTGTTTTTAATTTTTTGAGAGACAAACAGGTTGATAGCCTTGACAAAGTATTTGTCATGCTGTAATCAAACCCCCTTGTTTTCAGCCAGCGGGGATTGTGGGTGTACTCTGTGTATTTTATGATGATAGGATGCAGTGAGCTGGTTAGGCCTGGTTAAGGTTCAGGTTTTGGAATTAGACTAATTCATTAGGATGTTGTAAGGATTAAGTGAGATAAGGCATGCAAAGCATTTACACTAGGGCCTCGCACATAATAAATGCCCTTTATATATGTTAGCTGCCACTCCTGCCTATTACTGTTTTAATTACTACAGCTACTGATGTCGCCACCAAGCACAACCACTGCTGATACTGTACTACTCTACTATGCCACATAGAATGACATAATACAGTTGAAAGTTAGTTGCACTGCTAAAAAAAGAACAGTGCTTGAAAAATGTAGGTAGTGGATATGTAGAGTTTTAACTAGGAAAGACCAAAACATTCTGGAGATGAATGGTAGTAATGGTTATACAACAGTAACCATAGAATGTAATGCCATAGAAACTTGTACTTAAAAATGGTAACTTTTAGGCCAGGAGGTGGTATGTTGGTTAAGTTGCTGGGGACTCCCACATGGGTGACCACAGTTTGAAAGTGGCAGTTTAAAAATCATGCTGGGTGTGTGTGCACATGTGCCCAAAATTCCAAGAGGAGAATAGAGGAGAAGGGATTGTGGTGTGAGCATCCCCCCAAAGAGAGTGATTTCTCACTTTTCTTCTCATTGGCTCTCCTTCTCTCTCTCCAGTGAGTACACATGCCCTATGACCAGAACTTTTAAAAAAAGTGTAAATGTTATACGGATTTTATCACAATAAACAATATATAGTGTATAGAATAGCATGGATCTGATTTGGTGCATCATCTTTTGAAGAATGGTTGAAAATGAAAAAGGCTGGGGAACCAGCAGTTAGCGTAATGGCTATGTCGCTGGACTCCCACGTAGTCGACCACGGTTCACGTCCCAGACCCGGTGGCTTAAAACTCACGCTGGGCGCGTGTGCGTGCGTGCCCAAGATCCCGAGAGGAGAATGGAGGAGAAGGGATTGCGGCGTGACCATCCCCTCTGGGGGATGATTTCTCGCTTTCTGTCTCTATGTCTCTGTCTGGCGAGCGCACGCGCTCTATAGTGAAAACTTCTCCAAAAAAAAAAAGAAAGAAAGAAAAAGGCTGTAGGGAGGTTTTCCAAGTGCCAGTGTTTTCCTTTAACTCCCTGCAGTAAAATTTTTAAAAAGAATAGATTAGAGACCAGCGGATGGTATAATGGTTATGTCACTGGAGTCCCACCTAGTCCAATTTGAGTCCCAGACCCAGCAGCTTAAAATTCATGCAGAGCACATGTGTCTGTGTGCCCAAAAATCCCAGGAGGAGAAGGATTGCTGCATGGCCTTCTCTCCCTGGGGGGGTGATTTCTTGCTTTTTGTCTCTCTCCAGCGAGTTGCGTGTGCCCTATAGAAAAACAAAACTCTTGGAGTCAGCAGGTGCTGTGGTGGTTAAGGTGCTAGACCCCACATGACTGACAGCATTAGAGTCCCAGACCTGGTGGCTGGCTTTCTCACTTTCTCTCTCTCTTTCTGGTCAAGTTGAAAAATAATAATAAATAAAATTAAATAAAATAATTATTTTTTTTTTCAGAAAAGAAAAGAATAGATTAAATAGTTCATACTTAATTCTGGGAGAGATTAGTGTACCTTGTTCACTGGTTTTCACTTACTAATGTAGGAAAAGCAAACTGCACTGAGATTAACAGATGCATCATTCTGGTTTTACATAAAGGACTAAAAAATAGTTTCTTTTTACCTAAAGAGCTGTTGTAAGTATAAACTTGTATACCAACGAATAAGTCATTGTCATAATCAGAAGGATTTTAATCTAAAAATATACTTTTAGGGGTCCAAGTTTTATTTAAATATCTAGATATAAGTCTACGTGTTATTAATATGATTTGTACCTGGACAGAAATAAGTAATTATTAACCATGGGTACCGTGATAAAAACTCCTCCCAATGGGCCATGGTTAAGGATGCTGGACTTCCACATGGCCGACTATGATTCGAGTCCCAGACCTGGAGACTTGCTTTCTCACTTTCCCTTTGTCTTTTTCTCTCACTCGCTCACTCTGTCCCTCTCTGGTCAAATAAAAATAATAGGGACCAGCAGTTGGCGTAATGGCTATGTTGCTGGACTCCCATGTAGTCAACTGCAGTTCGAGTCCTGGACCCAGTGGCTTAAACTCATGCCAGGTGTGTGTGTGTGCGTGGCCATGATCCCAAAAGGAGAATGGAGGAGAAGGGATTGCGGCATGGCCATCCCCCCCTGGTGGGGATGATTTCTTGCTTTCTGTCTCTCTGTCCGTCTCTGTCTTTCTGGCGAGCGTGTGTACCCTATAGCAAAAACCTCTTAAATATAAATAAATAAAGTTAAATAAAATAATTCTTAAAAAAAAAAAAAGACACTGTTCCTAGCCTCTGGCCATGTAGTATATCTGACCTGTCCTTCATCTTATTTATAGGTGAATAGGAAATAAAGCTGCTGGAAAATTCTCGCACATTAGATTCATGAAACCTCTGAGCAGTGCTAATCATGGGGAAGTTGATTTGTGATTCTGACCCTGTGCTGATATCTGTGCTTATGTTCTGTATATTCTGTCATAGGGAGAAGAAGAATTTGATATGCCTCAGCCTCCCCATGGCCACGTCTTACATCGCCACATGAGAACAATCCGAGAAGTGCGCACACTTGTCACTCGTGTTATTACAGATGTGTATTATGTGGATGGAACAGAAGTAGAAAGAAAAGTAACTGAGGTAACAAATAACTCTCCTTCTTTCTGTGCAACTGGGTACTAACTTTGTTTTGCTTTATCTTTTTATTAGAAGAGATTTTAAAAAATGGGTTAGAAATGAAAGGCAGGCATTCTGTGTCTTCCCCGACCATGAACTTGATATTTGAGTTTTGGGCAGTTAATTAGCCAGTCCATCATGCTTTTCTTTTCTATAAAGAACAGATTGATAAATCTCTCTCATGTATAAAGATTTTGTGTGTTATTATAAATCCTTGGAAACCCAAATGAAGTTTAAAACTGCCTTTGTAATTGCATTTGTTTCCTCATCACTTCTCATTGTTTCCTGACATATTTTCATATCTCTTTATTGTGTTCTTTTTTGGTCACCATCCATATGTGGTCACGAACCTGTTGGTAAGAGAGTCACCTTTATTTAATTTTATTAGTTAGTTTTTGCCATAGGGTGCATGTGTTCACTGGAGAGACAGAGAGAGAGAGAAAAAAAAAAAAAGTGAGAAATCAACCCCTGGGGGGTTGGCCATTCCGCAGTCCCTTCTCCATGTTCTCCTCTTGGAGTTCAGCACTTTTATTTTCAGAGGGATTCTTTATTGACTCATTTCCAGTGTTAGCATAGTGTTGGCATTTTTTGACTATTATATTTGATAGCATCATATGCTGACCTAGTTTATATCTAATGCTAGCTGAGATTAGGGAATCTTTCTAGAATAAAGATTTGGGAACTTTATTGGTATGTATGTTAATTAAGATCGAGGAACCTTTTATTAATAGATAAGAAACCTTTTATTAATAGATAAGTAAAGTATTTTACTCAGATACTTTAATTCTGCCTACTAATCATGTAGGAGGTTGTGCTCAGGGAGAAGTAAACCCTGGTATACAGGCTGGTACCATCTTTATTTTATTTTTTATTGAGATACTCCCAATTGAACAAACAAGATCTTGAGTGTTTGGTTCAGTGGCTCTTAACAGTTTTATATAACTACTCAAATCAGATGTAAAACCTTTTCATTATTCCAGGAAGTTAATTAATTAATCCCACCTTTCTTTGTATTTATTTTATTCATTTATTTTTCATGAGAGAGGCAGAGAAAGGTCTTAGAACAATAACATACTGAACTGCAGTGCTAGAAGCCACATGGCCAACTACAGGCTTAGACTCCCACGTTGGCCTGAAAACATACTGGGCTTATGCGTGTGTGTGTGTGGACTTTTGAGCATGCACGTAGGTGCATGTACACACCCAAAATTGTGATGAACTAGAGGGCTGGGCAAAGGAGGTTGCAGTGTGATGAGACCCTGTTGGTGAGTGTGTCTCTTTCTCCCTCTCTCTCTTGTGCACACACACTATCAAAATTAAATTTTAAGAGTGATAAAGCCAAGTACGTCAACAGGGTCTCATTTGTGATCCTCTCAGCTGTTCTCATCCAGCCAGGATCATGGTCACCATGCGTGTATCTGGTATGTATGGATCAACTGGGGAACTGAAACCTTACCTTTTCCGTGGCTTCTAGCATTGTAGAGCATTGCTGTGCAATGGCTGTGTCACCTTAATGGGACTATCCTTTTTTTTTAAAGAAAGGGTTTTGCCAGGGTGTGATCTTGATTTTTAGCCTCCCAGCTGGAACTGCAATCACATGCCACTACATCTGGCTGTTTTTTTAATTATTAAATTTTTGACAGCGAGGTCTCACTGTGTTACCCAGGTTAGTCAGCTTCAAGCTCATGCCCTTGTGTCTTAGCCCCCCTGAGTTGTTGGGGTTATGCGATGCCCAACCTTCAGTATGGACTAGAAAGTGAATCTTGGTCTCTAAGGTAGTCCCACCCTGCAGAGCACAGTGTCTTAGAAGAATGCACCACTGGGCCCCAATTACCACCTTTCTGAATTGAAATTTCTTGTTCTCTTTAGGATTTGTGTATTTATTTTTTTTTGGAGAGGTTTTTGCTATAGGGCACATGCCCTCACCAGAAAGACAGAGAGAGACAGAGAGACAGAGAGAGGCAGAAAGTGAGGGACCAGCAGTTAGCGTAATGGCTATGTTGCTGAACTCCCACGTAGTCGACGGCGGTTCGAGTCCTTGACCCAGTGGCTTAAACTCACACTGGGCATGTGTGCGTGCATGCCCAAGATCCTGAGAAGAAAATGGAGGAGAAGGGATTGCGGTGTGGCCATCCCCTCTGGGGGGCGATTTCTCGCTTTCTATCTCTCTGTCTCTGTCTGTCTGTCTGGCGAGCGCATGTGCCCTATAGCAAATATCTCTCCAAAAAAAAAAAAAAGAAAATGAGAAATTACCCCCCAGGGGGATAGCCACGCCACAATCCCTTCTCCTCCATTCTCCTCTCGGGATCTTGGGCATACACGCACATGCGCCTGACGTGAGTTTAAGCTACCAGGTCTAGGACTCGAACCGCGGTTGACTACGTGGGAGTCCAGTGACATAGCCATTACGTTATCTGCTGGTCCCGTCTTTAGAATTTTCTTACTGTCATGTTAACTTTATGTTATTGTGGCTTCTTTTAGCTTTATCCATTTCTTCCTTGCAGGAGACTGAAGAGCCAATTGTAGAATGTCAGGAGTGTGAAACTGAAGTTTCCCCTTCACAGACTGGGGGCTCCTCAGGTGACCTGGGGGATATCAGCTCCTTCTCCTCCAAAGCATCCAGCTTACACCGCACGTCAAGTGGGACGAGTCTCTCAGCCATGCACAGCAGTGGCAGCTCAGGGAGAGGAGCCGGACCACCCAAAGGGAAAGCCAGCGGGACAGAACCCGCAGATTTTGCCTTACCCAGCTCCCGAGGAGGCCCAGGAAAACTGAGGTGCAGACAGGGTCTCCAGAGAGAGAGAACCACAGCAGGGGCAGGGTAGCTGACATTTTAATAGCGCAGGAAAAGAGGAGTAATGGGAAATCCCCATCCTCCATCTAGGAAACTCCTCTTCCTTCCCTTTTATTTTCTGCTATTTTGGGTTGACTTGGAAGGTAGGGGAGCCCTGTGGGAGGTAGACTTTGCTGGCAATGAAGCCCCTAAGAAAATAAAGAAAAACAGGTGAGGGGGCTTTGGAATGCTGGGTACGTGCTGCGATTATCCCGGTAATCCGCAGTCTGCCCTTGTTGTGGTTGGGAGTACTGGAAGTTTGGACTGTTGGGTCCCGACCTGATATATCCCCTCTGCAGATGTCCAGAGCCTGAAGTAGAGGAGAAGGTAGGGTAGGAATGTATGTACTATCTTTAAGGGCAGCAGTAGGTAATTTTGGTAGGAGGGAATAGACTTCCATAGAAGAGGATGTCCTTCACTTGTTATCCCACTCTCCCCACTTCCTGGCTGAGATTTCAGTAGTGGATGAATGAGCCAGCTTCCTGCTGCCCTGGAGGCCCAGCACATGTAGGCCTGGTGTGTAATCTGAGGGCCAAGGGGAGACTGTGAAGAAAGGATCCAGTAGCAAGTGCTGTCAGACTAACCTGTCTTCATTCTCTAGTCCTAGAAAAGGGGTCAGTCAGACAGGGGCGCCAGTGTGTGAGGAGGATGGTGATGCAGGCCTTGGCATCAGACAGGGAGGGAAGGCTCCAGTCACACCTCGTGGGCGCGGGCGAAGGGGCCGCCCGCCTTCTCGGACCACTGGAACCAGGTACCCGGGTAGTGTGAGATACACTTAGTTTATGACTTGTTCAGAAAAAAATAAAAGGGAACAGAGAGAAAAGAGGGGAGAAGAGAGTATGTGGGGGTCAGGAGGGAGAAGAGGGGCCCACATTGACTGGGGAGTGGGCAGGGATGAGAGCAAGGCCACGGAGAGCCAGGCTTATGCCTGTGATGGGGTTTTCAAAGAATGGGCTAGAGAGATTCCATGGACAAAGGAGTGGGAAAATTGGTAGATGTACTTCTCGCTTCTTGTTCTCACTGCCTTCTCCTATTTCTTATCTTTCTTCAGAGAAACAGCTGTATCTGGCCCCTTGGGCATAGAGGACATTTCGCCCAGCATGTCACCAGATGATAAATCATTCACCCGTATTGTGCCCCGAGTGCCAGACTCCACCAGGCGAGCAGACATGAGTACTGGTGCTTTGCGTCGCAGCGACTCTCCAGAAATTCCTTTCCAGGCTGCTGCTGCCCCCTCCGATGGCTTAGATACCTCCTCTCCAGGGAACAGCTTTGTGGGCCTCCGGGTTGTAGCCAAATGGTCATCCAATGGCTATTTTTACTCTGGGAAGATTACACGAGATGTTGGAGCTGGAAAGTACAAATTGCTCTTTGATGATGGCTATGAGTGTGACGTACTGGGCAAAGACATTCTCTTGTGTGACCCTATCCCATTGGATACTGAAGTGACAGCTCTCTCAGAAGATGAATATTTCAGTGCAGGTAATAAAAGAAGCAGAGTTGTAGAGATTACTGTGCCCTGGGCAGTACTGTGTTCTGCTCGTAATTACCAAGACATTCGCTCAAGCCCGATTACTTTTTTGGGGTCTCTAAAGTCAGAAATAGATTCCTACAATACTTGCCACTGGCTTTTTTGTCACTCTTCTTATTTTGGAATAATATTTGATTTACATAAATTTGCAAAGTACAGAGTACTTCTAGCACAGGGGGCTCTGGTACATTTCTCACCCAGCTTTTTCCTGTGGCTTACATATTACACTAGCAGGTACATTTGTCACAACTAAGAAACAAACCTTGGCTCGTAACTATTAGCTGCTGCGCTCCAGACTTTATTTGTATTTCACCAGCGTTTCCATAATGTCCTTTTTCAGTGCCAGGATCCAACTCAGGATACCATATTGCATTTCGTTTTCACATGTCCTTTGGTCTTTGGTGGCAATTTTTCAGTCTTTCATTTTTCGTAATCTTGATAGTTTTTAAGGAGCTTTGGTACGGTCTTTTGTAGAATATTCTTCAATTCAGGTTTGTCTAATAATTTTCGCATTATACCATACTATGGATTTTTTTGTTTGTTTGTTTTTAAGGTTTTCGCCATAGGGCACATGTGCTCACCAGAGAAAAAGAGGAAAAGTGAGAAATCACCTCCCTGGAGAGATACCCCATGCTGCAATTCCTTCTCCTCCATTATCCTCCTGAGATTTTGGGTGTGCATGTACATACACCTGGTGTGATTATAAAGCATAGTAAGCCATGTGGGAGTCCACTGTCTTAGCACCATGCCATCTATTGTCCCTTACAGTATGGATTTTTTTAAAAAAAAATGCCACAGAGAAGAAGTGTCATTCTCATGTTGAATGAGAACAGATATGTGACATCCATATGATGTCCCTGAGAATGTTAATCTTCATATTGTCAAAGGTGGTATTTGCCATATTTCGTCACTTTTGAGTTAGCGTTTTCTCCTTTCCATATTTTGTTCTTCTACCTCTGACTCTTTTTTAAAAATAATTATTTAATTTTATTCATCATCATTCTGTTTTTTGTTTTTAATTTGACCAGGGGTAACACACAGAGAGAGAGGAAAAGTGAGAAAGCAAGCTGCCAAGTCCAGGACGCGAACCATGGTCAGCCATGTGAGAGTCCAGCACCTTAACTACCATGCTACCTGCCAGCCCCTTACCTCTGACTCTTTTTTCTTTTTCTGTTTTTTTTTTTTTTCATGGAGAGGTTTTTGCTATAGGGTGCGTGCACTCACCAGACAGAGAGGGACAGAGAGGCAGAAAGCGAGAAATCACCCCCCAGGGGGGGATGGCCACGCTGCAGTCCCTTCTCCTTCGTTCTCCTCTCGGGATCTTGGGCATGCACCCACACTCATCCGGTGTGAGTTTTAAGCCACCAAGTCCGGGACTCGAACCGTGGTCGACTACATGGGAGTCCAGTGACATAGCCATTATGCCAACTGCTGGTCCCACCTCTGACTCTTAAACTTACTCACGGTTTTGATGGGAATCCAATAGGCAAGTGAGGCAGATACATGGAGATAGTTTTCTTAGGAAGAAGTTGTAACGGCTGCATTTGTATGCCTGCACACCTACCCCTTACTCTCTGGTTTCAAGTATGGCACCTTTTTAATTTATATTTCTGAAGAAGCCTGTACTGGTGATGGTGAGGGATTTTTGTTTTTATTACTGATTCATGTGCAATATGTTTTTCAAATATATTGTCTACTTTCTATGGACTAATTTGAAAATACCTATTTGTGTTGAGTTTGTCATTTATATATTTTTAAAGAATTATTTTATTTAACTTTATTTTTAAGTTGACTGGGGTTGGGAGGGGAAGAGAGAGAGAGAGAAAGCGAGACAGTAAGCCATCAGGTCCTGTACTCGAACTGGGGTAAGCCATG
>NW_006200910.1:44686-47707 GCF_000334495.1 Tupaia belangeri chinensis | reverse complement strand
TGACTTTTTTTTTTTTTTTTGGAGAGGTTTTTGCTGTAGGGCGTGTGTACTCACCAGGCAGACAGAGAGAGACAGAGAGACAGAAAGTGAGAAATCACCCCCCAGGGGGATGGCCATGCCGTAATCCCTTCTCCTCTATTCTCCTTTCGGGATCTTGGGCACGCATGCACATGTGCCCGGTGTGAGTTTAAGCCACCGGGTCCGGGACTTGAACCGCGGTCGACTACATGGGAGTCCAGCAACATAGCCATTACGCTAACTGCTGGTCCCGAGTGCCTGACTTAAAATCATTCTTTTTGGGGGCTTTTTTTTAACACAGGTTGGGATATAATGGGCAAAAACGCCTTTCTTTTGTTATCTCCCCAGGTACTCTCATATTTGGAATCCTTCAAGTAGTTGCTGTTTGCCTATTAGTTTCATTGCTAAGTGCTTCCTCCCCTTCACCTTCTGGTTCCTATATGTATGTGGCATCAATAAGGAGTAGCATGTAGACGGGTCATTTATGACCTGTTACCTATAGTTGGTTGTATTAGATACATTCATTCTTCCTGGTGTAAATCCCTTGGCGGGCCACGTTTGGCCAGTTTAGGACAGAGGTAGACAGTTCAGTGTTCAGAGTGAGTCATGGCACCAAGGGTGGGGATTTGTGTTCCATTTATCAAGGTGGTCTACCAGTGTTAACACTCAATTGCTGCTAGTTCTGGTAGCTTAGTGTCAAATGTAGTGCTGGCTTGGAGCTTCTTTTTGCTTTTGATGTGATTGTTTTGATTTTGTTTGGTAAAAGAGATTTAAACTAGGAGATGAACAAGTAATAGGAAGCAGCAATTCCATGGCATAGATAAGGAATGAACTGAAGCTTGCTTTCTCCTCTCAGTTATTTTCCTTGCTGGGACTGGCTCTGGTTTTCTTTTAGCCCTTTATTCAAGTACAGACTAATGAGAGAGAGCAAAATGATCCCTTATGTTTATAGGAATGAAAAATTGTTGATAGTAATGCCTTGTTTTTATATCTTATGTATGTTTGTGCATGTGTGTGTAAGCTATAAATTGTTTATTGATTGATAGAGGGGAAGGAATGTTCTCTTTCACTGCATTGGCAACAGGTCTTGCCCGAGGTTAGCAGCTTGGTGGTGGTGGAATTAGGCCTAGGTTCAGGTCTCTGGAATGCTAACTCAGCTTCCTTTTACATCCACATGTCTTCCTTCTAATCTAAAGACCTTACATAACTTTAAATTCTGAATCAGAGCAGGAGCAGGTAAGTAGATAATGGGGAGGGTTTCTTGTTTTCTATCTTTGTTCTATGTCTGTGTTCTAACTTTACTGCATACATAGACACAAACACACATACTACCTTAGAACCATGTCATTTTTCTACATCTAAAACTTAACCTTCACGGGCCAGCAGATGGTGTGGTGGTTAAGGCTGGTGACTTCCACATGGCTGACCACAATTTGAGTCCTAAACCTGGTGGCTTACTTTTTCACTTTACCTCTCTTTTCTGTCTGTCTGCCTATCACTCTCTGGTGAGCGCATGTGCCTTAATAAATTTAAAGAAATAATAGTAATAAATAATTTTAAGTATATTAAAAAATTATTAGATTGTCAGAAAAGTCATGACATGCTTTTCTATGCAAAAATGTGTCACGACTTTAACAACCCAATAATTTTTAAAAAGACTTAACCTCCAAAAAACCAAGAAGAAAGGGCTTATAGTGTTAAATTATGTGATTGTTGAGAAAGTACATGCCATTTCACTTCAGGGGAACCGTTTGAACAACTAGCAATCCATTAAGACAGGCGTTGGAAAACTTTAGCTTGTTTTACAGCCAGGCCACCTTCTGTTGAGAAACTTACCTTGTCCTAATCCTGGAGTAGTGCTACATATAGCCTGTGTGTTGTTACCGTTTGGGATTTATAGCTGGAATTTCGTTGAGTGCAAATTTCAGCCCGTTGTACTTTAAATTCCCCAACTTGGACTTGCTTTGGAGGGCCCTTGTGCGAGGCTGCTAAGCAGACTAAAACAGTAAGCTTGTCTGTTTTCTCCCCAGGAGTGGTGAAAGGGCATAGAAAGGAGTCCGGGGAACTGTATTACAGCATTGAGAAAGAAGGCCAAAGGAAGTGGTATAAACGAATGGCTGTCATCCTGTCCTTGGAGCAAGGAAACAGATTGAGAGAGCAGTATGGGCTCGGCCCGTATGAGGCAGTCACGCCGCTCACAAAGGCAGCAGATATCAGCTTAGGTAAGACCTTCGCTTCCTGAACAACTGCCTTTGGGCCCCACCTCTGCTCTCCTTGGGAGATGTGGCTTCTGAAGCATTCAGTAATGTTTCCCTAACACTTACTATTCCTTTATGTAGCTTATTAAATGGTCATGAGCTATCATTATTTCTAGAGCTCCTGTCTTGCATGTTTTCTTCTTAATACCAAAGAGTGAGCCCTTAGGGTCTTTCTGGCTTGCGTAGCCCTACTAGGGACCAAAGGACATTGTAGTCATGGCAAAAATTGGAACAGAAAATAATAAGGGCCTTGAAAAGAGGCTTCGTGGGACCAGCAGTTAGTGTAATGGCTATGTCGCTGGACTCCCACGTAGTCGACTGCGGTTCGAGTCCCGGACCTTGTGGCTTAAAATTCACGTTGGGTGTGTGTGCGTGTGTGCCCAAGATCCCGAAAGGAGAATGGAGGAGAAGGGATTGCGGCGTGGCCATCCCCCCTGGGGGGTGATTTCTCGCTTTCTATCTCTCTTTCTCTCTTTGTCTGTCTGGCGAGCGCACACGCCCTATAGCAAAAAAACCTTTCAAAAAAGAAAAGAAAAGAGGCTTCCTGCCCCCTCATGGGAGGTGGAAGAAAGGGCACTGTGGTGTCTAAATGAGACTTTGCATAGCTTCTCAGTGTTCAGGGCCTCAAACTGTGAGTCTCTACCAACCCATTGGGTTATCTTCCCCTAGATAATTTGGTTGAAGGGAAGCGGAAACGGCGCAGTAATATCAGCTCCCCAGCCACCCCTACTGCCTCCAGCAGCAG
>NW_006200910.1:33907-44310 GCF_000334495.1 Tupaia belangeri chinensis | reverse complement strand
GAAGGGATTGCGGCGAGGCCATCCCCCCTGGGGGGTGATTTCTCGCTTTCTATCTCTCTTTCTCTCTTTGTCTGTCTGGCGAGCGCACACGCCCTATAGCAAAAAAACCTTTCAAAAAAGAAAAGAAAAGAGGCTTCCTGCCCCCTCATGGGAGGTGGAAGAAAGGGCACTGTGGTGTCTAAATGAGACTTTGCATAGCTTCTCAGTGTTCAGGGCCTCAAACTGTGAGTCTCTACCAACCCATTGGGTTATCTTCCCCTAGATAATTTGGTTGAAGGGAAGCGGAAACGGCGCAGTAATATCAGCTCCCCAGCCACCCCTACTGCCTCCAGCAGCAGCAGCAGCACAACCCCTACTCGTAAGATCACAGAAAGTCCCCGTGCCTCCACGGGCGTTCCCTCAGGCAAAAGAAAACTTATCACTTCTGAAGAGGAGAGGTCTCCTGCCAAGAGAGGCCGCAAGTCTGCAGCTGTGAAGCCTGGTGAGTGCTCCCTTTTGCCTCATTCTCCCTCAGATCATGGTTAAATGCAGGGTCAGCTGCTAGAATGATGGACATAAGTGACAGTGGCCTCTGTCCTGGCTACAAAATTGGGGTCCTGCAGAAGACCACAGGTGGTCCTCAGAGACAGCTTACTGTATCCCTCCCTAATCCGCCCAGCACAGTTCAAGGGAGGGAGGTAGGAGGCTAGGACATGATCACTAACACTTGTTGACCCCTGTGCGGGTTCAGGAGGGAAAGGAGAAGTATTACATTTTAAGTGTATTCAAAAGTGAGATTTGTCTTAGTTCTCTTCCTTTGCCTGAGCTATCTTCTACCTCCTGGAGACTCTGTTCCCCTCTCCCTTGTGCTCTGAGCCCTCTGGCTTTCTCATACTTTGTATTCAGAGGTTGTACCCCAGCCTGCATCTCCCTTCTCCCCACTCTTCCATAAACAACCCCTTCTGGTCTCTTATGTTCAGTATTAAAAGGAGTTCAGGGATGGCCCTGTTGGTGTAGCAGATAACACTGTGCACAGAAAGGCAGATCCCACACAGCCAGTTGCGTTCAAATCTCAGCCCCGGCATTTTAAAAAACATGCCACATATGTGTGCATGTCCAAGTCCTGAAGGGATGGAGAAATGGAAGAAAGAGGGTTACGGTATGACCACACCTCATTCTTTTTTCACACCCTCTCTTCTCTCTGCTGAGTGCGTATGTAGTTGGCAATAAAAGAAAGAGGAGTTGATTCATCTGTTTATTGGTTCCTACTGTGACTGAGACCTAGCAGCTCTGTGTTCTGGAGATCCAGGTTAAAATCCTCAGTCCGGGGACCAGCAGATGGCGTAATGGTTACATCGCTGGACTCCCACGTATTTGACCATGGTTCAAGTCCTGGACCTGGCAATTTAAAAGTCGTACCAGGTGCGTGTGCATGCATGCCCAAAATCATGAAAGAAGACTGGAAGAGAAGGGATTGGGGCATAGCCATGCCCCTGGGGAGTGATTTCTTGCTTTCTGTCTCTTTATCTCTCTAGCAAGCACATGAGCCCTATAGCAAAAATGTCTTCTCTAAAGAAAAAGACAAATTTTCTGTCTGCCCTGATAGATCTCTCAGATTAACAAACTGATAAAATTCCATTGTCTTGGCACCTCAACTCCTTTTAGATCCTTTGTATTTTAACGTGTGTCATCTCCTTATCTACCCAATATCACTAGTATGTTTCAAGGTACTTCAAACATTAGGTAACCTAGTCTTGAATATTTAGTATGTGAGGTATGGTGCTCAGTACTTTATATACATTAACTTATATGTAATTCCTATTAAGTATAGATGTTAAATTCATTTTGCAGTTGAAGAATCTGAGGCACAGAAAGGTTGGCTAATTTTGGTAAGATGACAAAATAAGCCAGACTTCAAATTCAGGTAGTCTTGCCTTGAAGTCCAGCTTTGTACATATTACTTCGTAATGCCTGAGACTGTTCTCTCGCTGCTGGTTTTATTTTAGGGAGGCATGCATGACCAGTCTGTCATCTTGGCCTCCTAATGAACCTACAATTCAGCTTCTCCAGGTCAGGTATTTGCTTTCTTCTCAAAGATTGATGGGGGCACTCCTAGCATGAGTGTTCTGGGAGTCCTGGACTGACTGGTTCACTTACCTACTACCCAGGTGTTGGAAATGGGGCCAATTTTGCAGGGTCTCTTGATGTGGCTCTACCCACAGGTCAAATGCTTTATTACCAAGTATTCTCTGCACCATTTTGGTGAGGGTCACAGATGGGATGGGAGGATCTGATGCTGGGGCTGTTGCTTGGTAATAAAAGTGTTCTCATTTTATTTTGGTTTTTAGTTCTTAATTTTTTAAAAAGGGCTGCTTCAGAATATCACACATCCTGGGGTAAATCAGCACTGGGCAGAGAGAGTGGCCGAAGATTTCCAAACACTTTTCACTCTTACTTACTTTGTATTAGAGTTACTATTTTTTTTTTTTTTCAGATGACCTCAAAGTATTTGGTTTGGCTATCTAAAAGCAATTTATTTCCGTTTATGAAAACACTGTATACATTGTCATGTGTATACTGTGTAAAACTTAAATCCATAAATTTCTCTAAATTGTAAATTTGGTTCTAGGTGGTTGTCCATTTACAGTGGATGTAAATGGTCATAGGAATGGTCATAGCTCGGAAAGGTTCATCAAAACATTGCCTACCCATCAGGGGCCTTTGCCCAGGCAGTGGGCTGTATCCTCTAGTAACTGCCTCTGTCCTTCCCAGGAGCAGTGGGGGCAGGAGAGTTTGTGAGCCCCTGCGAGAGTGGAGACAACACAGGTGAACCTTCTGCCCTGGAAGAGCAGAGAGGGCCTTTGCCCCTCAACAAGACTTTGTTTCTGGGCTATGCTTTTCTTCTCACCATGGCTACAACCAGTGACAAGTTGGCCAGCCGCTCCAAATTGCCAGATGGGCCTACAGGAAGCAGTGAGGAGGAGGAAGGTAAGGCTCTAGCAAGCCCTGGGGCCTCTGACACAGGCACGTTTCCTTCCATTCCATTTATGAGCTGGTGCTCTCCCTGTAATATGTATGGGAAGTACAGGGCAAGGGGCAGCTAGGATCTTGGTCAGGGAAGAGAGAATTAATTCTTGTCCCTGATTCTGGTTTATAGACTGGAAACTAAATTCCTTTCAGTGAGTGGTTCCTTGAAACAGTTCCATGAGAAAGGATTTAACAGATAAGTAAGCAGTTTTAACTTTAATACATGGCAGATTTGAGACTAGAACTCATATTCATTTTATTCTCCTATAACTATCCAAGGCAATTGGATTTTTGAATGCCCTGCTGTTTTCTTCATTTATGTTCTAGGCTATCTGCCAAGGGAAAACTCATGTGAGGTGTGAGGTTCATTCTCTTGAGGTCCAACTGTTAAGACTGAGATCGTGGGGTGCCAGGGGTCCCAGAGTGATGGGAAAGAAACATCTTACAAACCTTTTCAATTTTGTACTTTTCTCCAGCTTTAAGCTAAATCTATATGTTATATTTCTGTGTTGTCTGTTACTTGGTATTTGTGTGAGGTGGTAGTGGGGAGAGGTAAAAATTATTTCAGTGATCTGAAAAGTTTGTGATCTAAGAGAATGAGCCGATACAAATGCATAATCTATTATAACTGATTGACAGCACTATCCAAATGTGTCTGCCAAGGTTAATGGTCTAGAAGGAATGATTTTCTGTATCAGTCTGGACTAATGTTGACTCTTCTAAAGGGAGCTGAATCAGGGAACATGGTTGTCATAAAATAGCACTGAACATCTGTGATGGCTGGCATTTTCAGTATGTGGATGACTCTTTTCTAATTAATGTAAACTGTATTTCACCAGCTACAGCCATGTGAAGAGATATGTATAAGGACATGGGAAGGGTGATCAGGGAGTTACAGTAAGGCTTCTGCTATTTGAAAGGTGAATAAAGAAAAAGTTGAGAGTAGAGAGGGCCAGGCATTGGGGAGTTGGGCTCTGGGCATAGGGGTGGTGGTGTATGTGGGATTTCCAAGGTTAAGTCTGTGCACAGCCTTTTGCCCAACACAATTCAGATAGGCACAGTGGGATAGAGACATTAAGATTGAGGAGTTTCTTAGCCAAGAACTTAGTTTCACTTTGGTCATAAATAATTGAGTCCCTTGAAAATTCTGCATAGAGAGATGTCATGCATGAAAGCAGTGTTCATGATCTTGTTTTCTTTCTTTCTTTTTTTGTTTTTTTTGTTTGTTTTGCTTTCACAGTATTGCTAGACTTCATTCCTTATTTTCTAACAAACTCCTAGCCCTCCCCTAAATCAGGACTTTACAAGGGAGCACTACAGATGTTTTATTGCTTGGTACAGCATAGTCAAGAAAGATGTTGTTGGTGTGAGGTGCAGGCTGTCCAGTTCCTTAAAAACTGTGTGCCTGTGTGAGACTAAATAAACTCATAAAAATTAAATGAGGAATTTGGATAGGTTTTTTGTTTGTTTTTAACAGGATCTATAGGTTTCTGGTAGGAAGTGTGGTTATAGCAAATGAGTCTGCCTAATGGTTGCTCCTTCATCTTGGACACTGCCCAGCAGTTCTGAAATCCTTGATATTTTTTTTGCTTATGAGAATGCTGAAAGGTTTCTCAATTTCAATAGGCTGAAGATATCTATACTAATTTACTGTAAAATTACAGTTTTTAAGAAACTGTGGTGTTGTTATATAGATGGAGATTCTTAAATGCCAGTTTATAACAGAAGCTCAGTAAAATATTTATATCCATCTTATGAGATATATTAATTAGTAAGTTAAGAATATGGCACCCATTTTTGTTATGTGACATACCACGAGGGATCTGTCAGACACGGGAGTTGACTATGGAGTTGAGTTTACTTAGTACCTTCATCCTTGATTTGGATGGTAGAAATAACAACCTATTCATTTTAGCCTCCAGTTGGGCAGGATACTCATACCTTAAGTAAAGAAAATTGAATTCCTATTTAGAAAAAATTAGAGAAATATACTGCCCAAATGCAAGGCAATATAAAATTAAGGATTAAAATTTAAATAGGTCAGGAACCCAAAGCAGTCCTAGATTAAATGGACATATAATACAAGTCCTATGAAAAATAAAGGGAGGTTAGCAATGACTCAGCAGTAGTCTTGGTGCTGAAGATTGACATAATATATTGAGATATCAATAAAGGATGCTTTGACAAAGCTGAGAAATAGCCCTGTTATATTCTGAGTTTCTTACAGCTATTCAGAGCTTCTAACCCGAGCTTTCGTTTTGAGAAGAATGTTGAATCAAGAAAAGAGCAATAGAAGTATACAGGCTGGCCAGTCATCCCAAAACGTTTAGCCAGCCTGGTCAAAGACCGAGAGATCTGGGATGAGGCCTCAGTGCTGCCTGAACAGTGCAAACAGGAAGGGAGGGCACCAAAGGGGAGCCATCTCTGCAAGGGTTTCCTGTTGGGTATGAGGGAAAAGGGAGTGGTCCTGGTTAAACTTTGTTATTGGGGTTTTTCAGTTAATTAGAACTTAATTTCTCTGAACTCCTAATGAATTAAAATTGCTAATGTCTTGCTTTTCTTTTCTTTTTTTTTAATGCGCTATTTATATATGAGAGCAGCAGATGACAAGAAAACAAGCTCAAATTAGATATTTGATCAAAAGAAGCAATTTCTAATTGCCTAGGGTCATTACAGCTTCAGCCTCATCTCTCATTTCTTCTACTCACCCTCAAGACTGTAGAGCAGTCATTGATGTTCAGTGTCCTGAGGTACTTCAAGATCATCAAAGGTAGATAGTTTTCGATAAAAAGGTTGAAACAGGATTTCTGACTAACCTTCACTTAGTTAAATTTTAAAAGCCATATTTTCTTTGAGAATTCTAGGTTATTAAGTTTTAGTGTATCAAGGGGGTTAAAAAGGCTGATGAAGTAGGAATTTAAAGGCTTTATTAGTCCCATCAGCTATTCATCTCCATAGAAGGCAGAACTAGAAGAAATGGGTATTTGTTTAGTTTAGAAACGTCAGGGTAGACATAGAACTCATAATGAATGATAAGGGTTATTCAAATCGGAATGTCACTGTGGGAAGTGTTTGTGTCCATTTCTGTGAGGTCCCATGGCTCATTCTCAGTACAGGAACCTTTCTACTGGTGTTAGGTTAGGCTCTACCCCATTCCTGTCTTCCCAGCCCCTCCTGCTCTTGTCCCTTCTTGGGACAGCATTTTATAGACCTCAAGACAAATCTTTTTCACCATGGGGAAGCCATTGACTTGGCATTGGGACATTCTGTTGTGCAGGAAAGGGGTTTTAAGAAGCAGGCATAAAATGACAAATGAGAACCCAAACAACTCAGTAATAATTGATGATCTTGGTTTTCTGTTTCTAGAATTTTTAGAGATTCCTCCTTTCAACAAGCAGTACACAGAATCTCAGCTTCGAGCAGGAGCTGGCTATATCCTTGAAGATTTCAATGAAGCCCAGGTAAGGAATTTCTTCGTGTAACTTCCGAGAGTGACAATGGAAAGAACCTACTTGCTATACTGCAAAAAGAGGCCTCAGAAGAGTCAGAGAGTTTGGATATTTAGAGAGTTCCAAGATAAGCAAGTTACAACCTTGGGTTAGTTAATAGCTATGACTCTGTTGCTGAGACAAAAGCAGACTGAGATATGTATATAGTAAAAATCCTCGTTATTGCTAATGATTCTTGAAAGCTGAGCACATGGTTTTGCTTATTCCTTGAGGCCCTCAGAAAGCTGCAGATGAGGCAGGGAGGGGTCTAGGAAAGCCCTTTGGGACTGTTAGTGAGAAAAGAGGCTGTGGGCAGAAGGACAGACTAAATCACATTTTGGAAAGTATTTGGAATTCTTCAGATATGGTCTCCATGGCTCATTAGGGCTGCTTTAGGAGCTTTTCATAGAAATCACCAGACCCAGGAACCAGCAATTAGCGTAATGGCTATGTCGCTGGACTCCCACGTAGTCGACTGCGGTTCGCGTCCTGGACCTGGTGGCTTAAAACTCATGCTGGGCGCGTGTGCGTGCGTGCCCAAGATCCTGAGAGGAGAATAGAAGAGAAGTGATTGCGGTGTGACCATCTCCCCTGGGGGATGATTTCTCGCTTTCTGTCTCTATGTCTCTCTCTGTCTGTCTGGTGAGTGCACGCGCCCTATAGCGAAAATCTCTCCAAAAAGAAAAAAAAAAAAAATCACCAGACCCATTGACTCTGTTCCTTTTTTAACAGTGTAATACAGCCTACCAGTGTCTCCTAATTGCTGATCAGCATTGTCGAACCCGGAAGTACTTCCTGTGCCTTGCCAGTGGGATTCCTTGTGTTTCTCATGTCTGGGTCCATGACAGCTGTCATGCCAACCAGCTCCAGAATTACCGAAATTACCTGTTGCCAGCTGGATACAGCCTTGAGGAACAAAGAATCCTGGATTGGTAAGTATTCTAGATGGTTTCAGTATATGTCCTAGGAAGTACGTAGGAAGACAAGCTTTTGGACAGAGGAGAATCTAGATAAGAGAGTAAATGTTCTAGAAACCGGATAGCTGCAATATAAATGACAGAATCTGATACATTTGAAATTATTTCAGCATTTCGGCTAGTTTATTTTCACAGGATATGTTGATTAGTAAACTTTTAGAAATGTGTGAGTATTTGTATATAGTTTCAGTGTTTTCAACCTATAAGGTTAGAGAATTAAATTTCAGATAAGGATTTTAAAAATATAGAAACTAGCGATGGTGTAATGGTGATCACTGGACTCCTTTGTAGTCGACCTCAGTTTGAGTCCTGGACCTGGCAGCCGAAAACTCTTACCAGATGCATGTGCGTATGTGCCCAGGATCCTGAGAGGAGAAAGGAGGAGACTGCAGTGGGGCCATCCCTCCTGCGGGAGTGATTTCTTGTTTTCTCTCTCTCTGTCTCTCGGACTCTCTGAGCACACAAGCCCTGTAGGAAAAATCTCTCAAAAACAACAACAACAACAAAAAAAACAACAAAAAAACAAGATTAGGAGCCTAATTTGGATTATTCTCAGCCCTAGGACCAATGTGGAAATCATGAGGGTGGGATCAGATCAGCATCCCAGAAGAATATACATTATTCACAGAAAGGGGGATAATACAGGGCTGTCCTAATTACAGGGCGTAGTTTTAAAAACATTCAGATGTATACTAGTCCCTTTGTAGAAGGGTTTTTTTTTTAAATTATTGTATTCAACTTTATTTATTTATTTTAATTTGACAAGAGAGGGACAGAGCGAGAGAGAAGGAAAGTGAGAGAACAAGCTGCCAGGTCTGGGACTCGAACCGTGATCAGCTATGTGGGAGTCCAGCACCCTTAACTACCACGCCACCTGCTGGCCCCAGGACTGTTTGTTAAATATTTTCTGTCATGATAATGTCCCTTCCAGTTCCAAAGGCTGTGTCTCTGACTCCTTCATAGGCAACCACGTGAAAACCCTTTCCAGAATCTCAAGGTACTCTTGGTATCAGACCAGCAGCAGAACTTCCTGGAGCTGTGGTCGGAGATCCTCATGACTGGGGGGGCAGCCTCTGTGAAGCAGCACCATTCAAGTGCCCATAACAAAGGAGAGAGAGAGAGAGTGTGTGTGTGTGTGTTACTGTTCCAAGGATGTCCTTAGGCCCATAGCTGTAAACTTGTGATCCAAGTTTATCCTGATAGGTTGACGCCAAGTTTCTAAAAGAAAAAGTGCTATCTTTAAGAGGTGAGTCAACATAAGTTAAACACTGGGTTCATATTTTACTGGTTCCCAGTGGTGTATTTGTTAATTTTTTAAAAATTCATGTATTTATTTATTTTTTATTTGACCAGGGAGAGAGAGAAAGCTGCCAGATCCAGGACTCGAACCATGGTCAGTCATGTGGGAGTGTCCAGCACTTTAACTACCACGCCACCTGCTGGTCCCCTAAACATTTCTTTAAAAAAAAAAAATTATTATTTTATTTATTATTATTATTTTTGTCTTAGGGCATGTGCACTCGCCAGAGTCAGACACAGTGAGGGGGAAAGTGAGACTGGGCTGAAGGCCAGGCCATAATCCCTGTTCTTCCATTTCTCTTCCCAGAATCTGATTTTGAAGCCACTAGGTCTGGGATTTGAACCATAGTCAGCCATGTGGGTGTCTAGCAATGTAACTTCTATGCCATCTGCTGGTCTCATTATTATTTTCTAATTTGGCCACAGAGACAGTGAAAGAGAGGGGAAATGAGAAACCAAGCCACTGGATCTGGCACTTGAACTACAGTCTGCCATATGGGAGTCCAGCATTTTAACCACCATGCTACCTGCCAGCACCTCCTTAAACATTTCTATGAGATCAGCATATAGTGACTCTTTTTTTTTGGAGAGGTCTTTGCTATAGGGTGTGTGTGCTTGCCCAACAGAGAGAGAAAGAGAGACAGAAAGCAAGAAATCACCACCCACGTGGGATGGCCACGCTGCAATCCCTTCTCCTCCATTCTCCTCTTGGGATCTTGGGCACGCACGCACATGCACCCGGTGTGAGTTTAAGCCACTGGGTCCAGGACTCGAACCACGGTCAACTACATGGGAGTCCAGCGACATAGCCATTATGCTAACTGCTGGTCCCCAATGACTCTATCTTTTAAGAAAAGAAAAATAGATGAATACTCATGTTAACGTATAGTAGTTTACATAGCTATAGAAATTATTATTTTTTAATTGCCAGAGGGCATGTGTACTCACCAGAGAGGTGGGAGGCAGGACCCCCCCCAATGAGTGGTCATACCCTAGTCCTGTCTCCTCCATTTCTTCATCCTGTTGGGATTTAGGGACCACATGCACACATGGCCAGCTTGTTTTTCAGGATTCAAACCATGGTCAGTCATAAGGGATCTGGTTCCTTTAACCACTAGGTTATGGGACCAGTACCTGACTTTGTTTTTTTTAAATAACCAAGCCTTTACTAGTCAGAGGCAGTTACCACTTTTCTACATAGTACTTGAAAATTACTAAAATTCATTTTCTTAGCAGCATAATTTAAGAGGTTTTCCATAATGCAGTATTTTTTTTTTTTGGCTAGGGGTTATCAATGTGTGTGCACATGTGTGTATGTTTCTGAAATGACAAATGCTTGTTGGGATAACATCCTAGGATTAAAATTATCTTTTACTTTTGGGTTCCTAACAACTTTGACTTTTATTGTTTAGTCCATGCCATTATATTTGTGTTTTAAAACAATTTGAAGCTATAAATATCTAGAGAATACATTTTAACTTTAGAGATATGAGATGGACTCGATGCCTCAATCCTCCAGCCTCCATAGGTTTTTGCCATAGGGCGGGCGCCACCACGCCCTTAACTTTAGAGATAAGAGACACTGGAGTCAAATACACCTGGGTTTGTGTTGGCACTTTTTCATACTCTTAAT
>NW_006200910.1:0-33883 GCF_000334495.1 Tupaia belangeri chinensis | reverse complement strand
CCAACCCAGCTCCAAAAGCATTATCCAGTGAGACAGACTTACCGAGGGTTTCCTGGGAAAATGAAGGAGCAGCGCTAACATGAAAATTTGATCAGACATTTTTATTAGATAGTATTCTTTTTTTATTCTCTTGACAAGTCTTTCATAAAGCCCTTTCTCATCATTCACAAACAAGCTCTATAAACCTCTCAAAGCAATTAAATTCTCTCATTTTATAAATCTCACTTAACAAAAAGTAGGCATTTTAGCAAACAAAAACCTGGTATTGAGCCAAACTGCGACATTACGTTCTTTGAGTCACCAAATTAAGAAAATAATCAGCCAGATCAAGGTACATAGGATGAGATCTGGAAGGTCCCAAGCCAGCATTTTCATCCCTGTGGAGTTGGGGTGCACCACCCTCCTGGCATGGAAATGAGTTCTTGTTCACCTTCCCACAAGCCTCTCTGTGTTCTGTGGAAACTCTATGTTCATAACTTTTCACTTGTGGTCATGATCAGTAGCGCTGTGTTTGACATAATAGAGCTTTTGTCTGGGCAGATTGGGACACTTTAGCAAGAAGGCACATTTGCCTTTTTAACAGAGGGTTAAATAGAGCATCCTTTCCTTGCTCACTTTTCTTTGCTCCTTGCAGATATTGCTTTAGGCGTGTTTGATGTGGTGGTGACGGACCCCTCGTGCCCATCCTCGGTGCTCAAGTGTGCTGAAGCATTGCAGCTGCCTGTGGTGTCACAAGAGTGGGTGATCCAGTGCCTCATTGTTGGGGAGAGAATTGGATTCAAGCAGCATCCAAAATATAAACATGATTATGTTTCCCACTAAAGATACTTGGTCTAACTGGTTTTATCCCTGCTATTGTGGAGATTGTGTTTTAACCAGGTTTTAAATGTGTCTTGTGTGTAACTGGATTCCTTGCATGGATCTTGTATATAGTTTTATCTGCTGGACTTTTATGAAAATAAATGTTGAATCTCTTTGGTTGTAGTAACTGGGATTTTCTTCATCTGTTTCTTTGAGCTTAATCTCAGAATAAATAACCAGACAAAACAGTACCTTTCCTGAGGTTTTCAGTAGGTTGTTCATCTTAGGAGGACAGCTTGCCAAGGAAAATGGAGAATTAGGGGTGATCGTTACTCTGTCGCAAAATTGTCAAAAGACTATTACATGCTATGGTTCCAGAAACAAAGTAGGTGAAGGACCACATTAATAACAGTGGTGCCAAAGTCGAGGGGAATTTGGCTCAACTCTACATTTCCTGATTGAAAGTGCCACGTCCCTGTCTGTGTTTCTCTCTTTAGAACTGAGTTCACTACGGGCCAACCTGTGGGTAGTTCCCTATTCTTGGAACTAAAAGGGAAAGGGGCCAATTGCTATAAGTGGACAGTGTCTGTAAGCTTGATGGGATGACTTTCTATAAACATGAGAAGCACAAGTGAGAATACTTGGACATATTTAAAGCTCTAGCAGAGGTCCAGTATTATTGTCACACTTGCAGGAAGCTACTCCTTTCCTATCCTATCAGCCTGTTAATTAATGTCCTCTCATTCTCTAAAGCAAGGCTCAACAGGGTTTTTCTGTAAATAGCTAAACAGTTATTACAGGCTTCATGGTTCTGTAATTTAGTCTGTCACAACTACTCACCTTTGCTGTGAGAGGCTGAAAGCATTCAGAGAGAACAGGTAAACAGAGCATGGCTGTGTTTCGGCAGGGTCGTATTTACAAAAACAGGTCACAGGACATAGTTTGCTGCCCTGCTCCAGAGGCAGCTGTGGAAGGGGCCATCTTTACTTGGCAACAGCGGGGAGCAAAGGTGTCCTCACGTATGCAGTAGAAGTAGAGATGGAAGACTGGATTCAGTGATGGCACACCGAGGCTAGAACACTGCATTCTTCCTCAGTAGGGGCAGGGGAGCTGTTCAGTGGATAGTTCTTTTCGTTCACATTGATATGAACATTAATGATTACCAGTGATGGTTGGGTCATAGTAGGAGAACCTTAACTGTTCTATTCTAGTTCATTCATGATGAGATAATTGGGTCTGAAATTTTTAGCATTTAAATCTAACATTTGACCTTAATTTTTTCTTAGGTACTTATTTCTTTGGGGGAAAAAGAAATACTTAAATACATTTTAATTATTATAGAATTGCCTATTTATCAGTCTGAAATAATTGGAAGTTATTGGCAAGATTCTTCAGATTTACAATTTTTAAAGATCCTTTATGGTGGGAGGCACTCAAGCTTACATTTCTGAAGGAAGAATGGTAATCTGTGTCAGTAAAATAACTTGGTGTGCAGAGGGAAAGCCTGTCTTACCTGTGCTTTTCCTACTCGATAGTAACATCTAGCAGTTGACCAATTCATAAATAGAATTCTGTTTTTACATATGATCCACAAAATATTTAACTCTCTGTATAATAATGTATCTCCCATAGCTTTAACAGTATGTGTGCACATAGTAGGTCCTCAGTTCACAACTGCTGAAATAAATGAATGTATCCAACAAATGTTCTTAACATAAAAGGTTAAGAACATAAAGGATCCCTTGTTAAGTCAGAGGGATACCTGACAACACACACTCTCCTTGGGTGAGTGAAGAATCCCCCAAGGAGGGGCAGGCCCCTTTCGCATGGATATGATGGGAAGGATTTATACCTCTGGGTGTTCAGTAATTGCTTCAAGGACAAAACGTAGAGCCCTCTAACTAGGCTGCAGATGTTGGTGAGTGGTTAGAGAATGGGATGTTTGTTTTGAATCTTCTGTTACAGACTTGGGAATGTTTGGATTGATTGTTATTTCAGTTTATGAACCAGAAATGTTCACATCCCGAAACTATAAAAGAAAAAAAGTCTCAATAAATATCATGCTTTGCCAAGATAGTTTTCAAAGAAATACAAGTCAGAGAAACCTATTCCTAGATGATGGTATCTTAAAACTCAGGGTTTCTTTGCTTCTGCTAAAATACATTATAAAAAAGTCTGCTTGAGGTCATTTCAGAGAGTAGAGAGAACAAAGTGCTTGTTTGACTAGAAATGATAAGACCTCCGAGAAGCCAACCATTATTACATTAAAAAGTTTAGAGTTAAAAGAGGTAGTCCCCTCCCTTTACAGATGCTGAAGCTCAGGGGCAAGGCCAGATGGACAAGGCCAGGTGCTCAAAGCTACATTGCTAGTTCATGCCAGAACTGGGAATGGAAGCCATGCTGTCTCCCAGCAGAGCAACACATGACCTAGCAAATCTGAAACCCATCTCCTCACTCTCGGGTGGTTCAGCATTTTAAAAGACGGTTAGACACAACCCTGTAACTCTGAGCCTTGTTTATAAAGTGAGGGTATTTGGAATAGATGATGGCTACTACATTCCTTCCAACTCTGGAATTTTACAACTCCTTAAAAAGCCACCCCCAAAATCTGAGTTCTCTGAACATTGTTCCTACCTGCCCAGAGTTCCACCAGCCTGGGTATAGTATTTGTTGTAATCCAGTCGTAACAGTAGTTGAGCCAAATCTGAGTTGATCTGATGATTCCGAACACTGGAGAGAATCTTGAACAGGAGTGAAGACTGGCGGCTAAAGCCCTACAGAGAGAAGGACTGAAGCTGTCACTCCTACACTCCGCAGAGGGCTGAGGGAGGAAGCTCCTTTGGAAATGCTGAGCTCAGAATTCTCCAGAAACACTTGACCACCCCATATCTCATTTCTGTTAGCCTCAAAAGTGACTTATGTACTAAGTCCATAAAATGCATGCCTTCCTGTAAAAGTATTCTCACTAGTAGGAATTTAGCAGCAGGCTTCTTTATATTCTATGGTGACTGAGAATGGGGAGGGCCTTTTTTGTTGTTAGAGCAGATAATTATAATCTCAGTGAGATGAGTTAGTTCAAGAAGTAAGGAGGTAGGAGGTGAGAAAGTGCAAACAAACCAGTGCGTACTTGGTGGGCTGATCGAACTATTCAGGGCTGAACTACTTTTGAACACTGTGAGGTGTCACATGAATTATCTGCTTCAAAAATCAACTGATAGCAACGTTTTTATCTTTGTATCTTGTTCTGTGTGTATGTCCTGGGGAAATGCTTTATTTACTCGAGGAACAGCCATGAATTCTTCATTGGCAAAACACCTCTGTTGTTTGGACAGGGCTGCGTACTGCCACCAGCCAGAGAGACTCACCTTCACAAGGATGCTCAGCTGGGCGGCTCCACGCTCATCCAGTGGGCCCAGGTTCTGACTGACCAGTGAACAAAAACTGTGACAGAGATCTAGGATTTCATTCAGGCAGTGAAACACCTACCCAGAAAACAGAGTTGTCATTAGGAAAAAGGAAATTTAAGATTTGAGAAGAAGTCTTAATTGCTGAACTTCCATCTCAGACACCGGATAAATCACTGCCACTCGCAAGGCTGGCCATACCCTCAGGTACAACTCGTGTAAAACAGACTCATCGCTCTTGGCAACGATGCTTTTGTTCTCTTAGTCGCCCCTGCACAAAACCTTGACTCCAGCCACATCGGATTAGTTACCACTTCCTGAGACCCACAAAGTGTGTTCCTGCCTGAGTATGAGTGTTGTTTTTTGGGTCTGGGATACTCTTCTCTTGAACACCAGTTGAAGTCCCACTCTCATGAAGTGCTCTCTTCCCCACTGTATGTAGCCTTTAGAGAGCCCCCACCTCTCTCTTCAATATTGTTGTATTGATCACTTGGCATCTGTGTTGTTGCGGATCTTTGTATGTCTTGTTTTTCCAACTAGATTGTGAGCTCCTTAAGGGCAGAGCCATGACTTATACCTCTTGTATCCCCAGTGCCTTGCATATAGTAAGCACTCAATAAATATTTAATGAGGATAACTGGCTCTGATATTCTGCTCTTCTTCAAGAATATCCCACACCATATGAGGACAGTGGTTCTTTTTTTTTTTTTATTCTCAATTTACAGGACCCTTTGGAGTGGCGTCTATATAACTTCTTGGTGCAGTAAAAAAGCCTCAAATACTAGAATAAAAAACTACCTAGCACTTGTGTGGCACACCGAGAAGTAACAATTAGCTCACAGAGGAGATAAAGACATAGTTTCTAATACTCTACTGGACATTTATATTAGAACTATAAACATTAATATTTGTATTAGAAACCAGTTTTGGGGGCCAGCAGGAGCATGGTGGTTAAGGTGCTAAACCCCACATGACTGGCACTGGTTCAAGTCTCAGACCTTGCGGCTTGTTTTCTCTCTTTCTCTCGTGAGTGCACGTGCCCTGTAGCAAAGTAATAATAATAAAAAAATTCTGGGATCAGCAGATGGCGTAATGGTTACATCACTGGACGCCCACGTAATTGACTGTAGTTCGAGTCCTGGACCTGGTGGCTTAAAACTCATGCCAAGCATGTGTACGTGTGTGCCCAAAATCAGAAGAATGGAGAAGGGACCGTGGCATGGCCATCCTCCCTGGGGGGGTGACTTCTCACTTAATGTCCCTCTGTCTCTGTCTTTCTGGTGAGTGTACATGCCCTATAGCAAAAATCTCTTAAAAAAAAAAAATTCTTAAATAAAAAACCCTACAGTTTCTAATATAAACATTATATTAGAAACTACGATGGATCATTTCAGTCTTCCTGCTTTTTATGTTAGAATTTGAATCAACTTGTGAGCTTCCCAAAATACTAGTACCTGGGTCTCACTCCAAGGATTCTTAAATAACTTAAGTGCTCTGGGGCTAACTTTTTTGCTTGTTAATTGCCAGAAGGATATGGGTACTCGCCAGAGAAAGAGTGAGCACGAGAGAGGGTGAGAGCACACAGCCTTACCCAGTGAAGCATGGCAATGCCACAGTCCTTTTCCCTCCATTTCTCCATCCTATCAGGATTTTGGGGCATGCACACACAAGCCCTACATGGATTTTGAGTTGCTGGGACCAGGAATTGAACTGTGATGGGCCAGGTAGGATCTGGCTCCCAATGCACAGTGCTTAACCACTGTGCTACAGGTCCAGCTCTAAGGCATAGGGATTTTTTTTGTTTGTTTTTTAGGAGATTTTTGCTATAGGGCATGTGTGCTTGCCAGAGATGCAGAGAGAGACAGAAAGTGAGAAATCTTCCCCTTGGGAGATGACCACGCCAAAATTCCTTCTCCGTTCTCCTCTTAGGATTTTGGCACGCACGAATTAGCGCCCAGTGTGAGTTTTAATTCACCATGTCCGGGACTTGAACCATGGTTGACTACGTGGTCCAGCAATGTAAGCTTTATGCCATGTGCCGGTCCCCTGCCAAGGTTTTTTTTTTTTTTTTTAATTTTATTATTATTTTTTAATCTGACCAGAGAGAGAGAGAGAGAGAGAGAGAGTGAAAAAGCAAGCCACCTGGTCTAGAACTCATACTATGGTCAGCCATGTGGAAGTCTAGCACCTTAACCACCACACCACCTACCAGACCCAGGACTAGGCTTTCTTAAAGGCCCCAGATGATTCCAATGTGTAGCCAAGGTTGAGAATATCTGCCATGACAGGGAAATATACATACTCATGGATATATACAGAGAGGAAGATACTCCAGGGGTCTATGAGATGAGAACAACTTTCCTTTTTTTTTTTTTTTAAGACTTAATTTAATTTTATTCATCACTATTAGTACTCTTTAAATTTGACCAGAAAGAGAGAGAGGAAAGTAGAATCAAGCTGCCAGGTCCAGGACTTGAACCATGATTGGCCAAGTGAGAGTCCAGCATCATAACTACCATGCCACCTGCTAGCCCCAAGAACAACTTTCAAACTGGTCAGTCCTGGTCCAAAAAATTTCTAAGAAGGTAAACTCTATGTACTTTTCATTGGCTTTCCTGTAATGTCAGGAAGCTATTTGAATTTCTTTAAATACCTCCTTCTGAAGGTTAGCACATAACTCTATCATCTACAGCCATTTACCACACCCTGTGATATATTTCAGAAATTCAAAGACATTGAGTTATTTTTTCACTTTATTTATTCCTCTTTAGTTTTGCTTTTTTTTTTCTTTTAGTCTAGCAATAGGGTACACACACTCGCTAGAGAGACAGAGACAGAGAGAGAGAGATAAAGTGAGAAACCACTCGCCCAGTGGGGGTGACCATGCTGCAATCCCTTCGTCATTCTCCTCTTGGGATTTGGGGCACGCACTTACATGCACCAGCCATGTTTTTCAAGCTACTGGGTCTGGGAACTCGAAACACAGTTGGCTATGTAGGATCTAGGTACCTTAACCTCTCTGTCATCTGCTGGCTCCTAGTTTTGCTTTTTAAGTTGTTAAAAATGTTTAAAAATGGATAATTTAATGATGGTTCCTTGCCAGCTCAAAATGCCTAGAAGCAGTCTGAGGAAACCACCAGCCCTACTTACAGGTTTCAACAAGATGAAAGACTGGGCCAGCAAATTACTCAGGAAGTGGTCGTGAGCCAGTCGGATGCTTTCGAAGTCTCGGGTAGAATTGATTTGATGAAGCAGCTGTGAGAACTGAGACTCCAGCACATCAACCTGAGAGACAGTCCCACAAATTATTTTAGCATCTCACATATATTTTTAAAAAATAATTATTTTTATTTTTCTGTTAATTTGACCAGAGAGAAAGAGAAAGAAAGGGAAAGTGAGAAAGCAAACCACCAGGTCCGGGACTCGAACCACAGAAGACCATGTAGGATTCTAGCACCTAAACCACCATGCCACCTGCTGACCCCAATGTATTCTTTTTTTTTTTTTTTTTTGGGTTTTTTTAGGTTTTTTTTGAAGAGGTTTTTGCTATAGGGCGCATGTGCTCACCAGATAGAGACAGAGAGACAGAAAGCAGGAAATCACACCCCAGGGGGAAGGCCACGCTGCAATCCCTTCTCTTCCATTCTCCTCTTGGGATCTTGGGCATGCACGC
This sequence comes from Tupaia belangeri chinensis, assembly GCF_000334495.1. Lineage (NCBI taxonomy): Eukaryota > Metazoa > Chordata > Mammalia > Scandentia > Tupaiidae > Tupaia > Tupaia belangeri. The sequence continues at coordinate 26,005 of NW_006200910.1, read as the reverse complement.
GCACACGCCCGGCGTGAGTTTAAGCCACCGGGTCCGGGACTCGAACTGCGGTTGACTACGTGGGAGTCCAGCGACATAGCCATTACGCTAACTGCTGGTCCCGGGCCCAATGTATTCTAAACACTCAAAGACATTAAGGTGGTTGGCAGGATGAAATAGAAAATCTTTGCCCCATTCATCTTCCTTCTTTTCATGGCTTTTTAAGCCTTTTCAGAGATGTTCATATTGTCCAGACAGACAGGAAATTCCTTGTGTAGTTTGTAGCCACCTCCAGTGTCTTTGGAGACCACTCTCCTCTGTCCCAGCCCATTTCACTCATGCCACATGCCCTCCACTGACTAACTTTGTTATGTCCTGTAGAATTCTAGAACTTGAAGCAAACAGTGAACACAAGGGCAGGTCAATAATAAATAATGCATTGCTGTAAAGGATACTAACTCATTAGTTTTCATCTATTTCTACTTTCCTTTAAAATGCCCTCAAAAAACATGCTGAGTGATAAAACCATTGAATTTTCTCAAACCTCAGGATTTTGCTTATGACGGAATTATAGTTCCCCACTTTTCTCCCTAGCCCTTCCTTCGTCTCATCCCTCAGCACAGACCTGGAGATAGTATTGGAGATTATCCACCAAGAACGCCATGTGGTTTCTTAGACGCCACTTGACTGCATCAGTTTGGTTGGACTTGAGGTGCTTACGTTGCATCTGTAGGGCCCAGCAGTGCTGCAGTTCAGCCTGTACTCGACGTACGCTCAGTAAGTACTTGAAAACAACATTGTACCTAGGACAGAAACATCAGGCTGTTTAAGATAAAAACTTCACCCTCCATCTCTAGAACTCCCTGCTACCTACCCCTCTCCCAAAAAGGCAGGAAGGAAAGAAGAATGGTTAGAGATAAGGATAATTAAATTGTTTATACACACACACACACACACACACACACACAGAGTGGAATATTACACAGCAGTCAAAGTGAATGAACTTCAGCTATACAATACCGACAAAATTACACTTAGCAATATGACTTTGAAAAAGATAAATCACAAGATTACATATAGCTTTTACAATTTTTAAAACAACTAAAAGCAAAAAACCTTACATATAATGTGTACATATATATGTGTGTGTGTGTGTCTGTGTGTGTGTGTGTGTGTGTGTGTGTATATATATATATATATATATATATTATAAAACTAGAAAAGGAAAACATGGAATTATGACAGTGGTCATCTTGGCTTCGGGAAGGCAGGGAGGCAGGACTGGGAAGGGCCATATAGGTAGATGGAGATTATCATTCAATGTTCTAGTTTTTGTGCTGGGAAGTGGTTCTGTGACACGTGTGTGTATGTGTGAAGCAAGGATAGAGGGTCTTAGGGCAATAATAAGTGTGCTATGAACCAATGACAATGATGAATCTCTGTGCCTGAAGAAGGTAATGTAACTTCCCTCAGTGAGTTCAGATTCCCGCCTGCCAGCAGAGTCTAACTGCCTGTTGCTGAGACCCAGATCTGAGAGGACAGGTGGAAAGAGCCAATTCCTGGTAAAACTGGAGATGAGTAGTGTCTCTTAATATTGGGAAAGTGTTCTGAGAAATGCATCATTAGGCAATTTCACCATTAAGTGAACACTGTAGATTGTCCTTACACAGACCCAGATAGTACAGCCTACTATACACCCAGGCTATATAGTATAGCCTATTGCTTCTTACAGGACTACCACTAGATATGTGGTCTGTCACTGATGGAAATGTTATGAGGCACGTGACTGTTTACTTGAAGCAGGTTTGCAATCCAATTACATTTGATTTAAAAAACTATTTCTAGGGGCCAGTAGGTGGCATGGTGGTTGGGGGGGCTAGACTCCCACATGGCTGACCACAGTTCAAGTCCCAGACCTGGCAGCTTGCTTTCTTGCTTTCTCTCTCTTGCTCTTGTCAAATTGAAAATAACAATAACGATAAATAAAATAAAGGAAGTAATTCTTTAAAAAAAAAATAAAACCTATTTCTTAATGGAACATGTTGATACAGAAGACCTTGTCTTGAGATAGCTTTGAACAAACCTAAACAAACCTAATCATAAGAAGGAACTTTTTTAGATAACTGCAGATATTTCAATGTGAACTAGATATTAGATCATAAGGAATTTCTATTAATTTTATGGGGCATGATTATTCATTTTGACTGCATTGTAGTTAAGTTGAATTGCATAGTAGCAGAGTAAAATGACATGTCTGGGATTTACTTTGTAAAGCTCTGGTCAGAAAAGTGAGGAAGGGATGGAGGAAACAAGTGGCATAATGTTGATACTGAGGCTAGATACTGAGGATGTGGTAGTTAGTCTACACTTCTGTTTATATTTAGAAGTATAACAAAAGTTTTAAAAAATCCTTGTAAATTTGATTTTTAAAAGGTCGTTCCGAGCATATTAAGTGGGGAGCGAAGTGGACTGCCGGCCTATGGTTGCTAGGAGCTGTGTGTGGAGCTATGGAGGCTCTGAGGACAAGGTCCGTGCAGCTTGCTGAGCTGGGCTGGGCTCTAAAGCTGCCATAAATTCTTCTCTGAACTAGCTTCACCTTTTCTGGTTTATGCCTGGTCTATCATATTCTAAGCTTCTCTACTCCCAAAAAGTAAAGAAGACTATGAAGAAGGTCAGGCAGGATGAAGAGAAGTGGTCTGAAGAAGGGAAGGCACCCTTGTTCACTGGCTTCTCTTTGTCCATGCTTCCAGCCTCACTGGACATTAGTGTCCATCCTCCATCCAGCCTAATGGCCAGTTCTCTACCAGTAACAGGGCTTGGGAAGTTCCTAAAAATGGTGTGGGGATGGATTTCAGAGGCCACTACCATCAAACATGCCTCTCCCATCTCCTTCTCCTAGAGCTCTGGTTGGGACGCATTAAGTTCTGACTGGGCCAAGCACAGCACCTGGCAGGCTCTTTTGATAAAGAACAGGCTGATCTGACAGTGTCAGATCCCCAGGGTCTAGATCCTTTATTCTATCCCTGCTGCCTCTCCTGGCAGGTATAGAGGTGATCTGTTCCCAGTGGCTGAAGTCCACAGCAAACATTCAGACTGGAGGACTTTCTCAAGTTAGTCAACAAAAAGATTACAAAAGTTAGGGAGGACCTTGACAAGGCTGAGAGAATCATCAGGAGCCAGACTTACTGTGGTGCTAGAGACCACATTTTCCAGAGGCCACAAACTGGCAGCCTATGCATTGCTTGTTACTTGGTGAATCTTAAAAAATATCCTCTCCCATTCACTTTAGTGCCCACTGCTCCCTAATGTCCCATGTCTATAGTTTCACTTATTAATGGGGTTGTCTGGCTCTTGAAGGGATACGAGTTTACAACCTTTGCTTTATAAATGGTTAGAAACTAGTCAAGTGGCTATCTTGCATTCATCACTTCCACTAATTTCTTCCCTTGGAAGTAAAGTGGGTACATTTATCTCAGAAATACTCACTTTTCCAGAACAGCTGGAGTGAAAAGAATGTGTAGTGGCCACTGTACTTTGTAGGAAAGACCTAGAGCTGCCCAGCCGGATGCAGGGGCTTCCCGTGGAGAAGTTTCCCGAGGAGGCGCTTCTCTTGTCTGAGTAGCATCTTTTCAAGAAAAGGAAAGAAGGGGGACCAGCAGTTGGCATAATGGCTATGTGGCTGGACTCCCATGTAGTCAACCGCAGTTCAAGTCCCAGACCTGGCAGCTTAAACTCACACCGGGCGCGTGTGCATGCATGCCCAAGATCCTAACAGGAGAATGGGTTGTGGTGTGGCCATCCCCCCAGGAGGTGATTTCTCGCTTTCTCTCTCTCTGTCACTCTGTCTTTCCGGCAAGCGTACACGCCCTATAGCAAAAAACCTCTCAAAAAAAAAAAAAAAAAACTAGACAATGTTCCTGCTCTCATGGCACTTATAGAAACCCCCTAAAGCAAAAAACCTCCCAAAAAAAAAAAAAAAAAACTAGACAATGTTCCTGCTCTCATGGCACTTATAGTTTGGTGGGAGAAATGGACAATTAAAAAAAAAAAAAGAAAAGAAAAGGAAAGAAGATGAGGGATCTGCAGATGGTGCAAGGTTACATTGCTGAACTCCCATATAGTCAACTGTGCTGGAGTCGCAGCCGGGTGGCTTGAAACTCATCCCGAGTACATGTACATGCATGTCCAAAATCCCAAGAGAACAGAGAAGGGATTGTGGCATGGCCATACCTCCTAGGGGTGATTTCTTGTTTTCTGTATCTGTCTCTCTGGCGAGTGCACGTGCCCTATAGCAAAAATCTCTTAAAAAGGAAAATGAAAGGGGACCAGCAGTTAGTGTAACGGCTATGTTGCTGGACTCCCATGTAGTCGACCACGGTTCGCATCCTGGACCCGGTGGCTTAAAACTCACGCTGGGCACGTGTGCGTACATGCCCAAAATCTCGAGAGAAGGACGGAGGAGAAGGGATTGTGGTGTGGCCATCCCCCCGGGGGGTGATTTCTTGTTTTCTGTCTCTCTGTCTCTTTCTGTCTGGCGAGCACACGCGCCCTATAGCAAAAACAAAATAAAACAAAACAAACAAAAAAACGAAAATGAAAGAAAGAAAGAAAGAAAAAAGATGACAACTTGGTTAATCTAGAACTAGAGACTCAACAAGTGGAAATCTTCATGAAATGAGAGCTCCCTGGTATCTGGTATCAGAAGCATGAAGGGACATAGAGGCATAGGGCATGAAAATGTCTATGTGAGGTTCTCTTGGGAAATATTTTAGAGATTCTTTTCTAAGCCTCTCTGGAGGCTGGAAATAAAGAGGACCATCCCAGCAGCATGACGAAAACTAAAACCAAACAAAAAGACATAAAACAAAAACAGATATCCTGGGCATCTTTCTAGACTTCTTTTTTCCTATATAAAATTAGGTACTGGACTAAATGATTTCTTAGGTCCAAATTTAGATGGTTTCTGTGAAGGTGGGTGGAAGCAGATGGGAAAATGGACAAGTAGTAGGAGCAGAAACGTGGCAGAAAGAACAGCTAACCTTTATGTTCTTTTCCATGATACTCGATCGTCAAGTGCAGCAGAGGGAGAAGGTTGTCATCATCCAGCAGCACCTTGTGTGCTGACTGCTGAAAGGCCACATTCACATCTGCAAGAAAGAACATGCTGGCTGAGAAGAGCTCCCTCCACACCTGCCTACCACTCAGAGCAGGAAGCATGGGATATCTGTTGCTTTCTCATTAGCATTCATTCCTCCTCCTCTCCTTGCTGGTAATAGCATCCAGATTTTCCTGGGAGAACCATCCTTGGAGAACTCATCCTACTCAGTACAGTTCAGGTAGTTACAGCGGGGTTGACAATACGATTGTAGGGGTAGGCGGGTGACCTAGGCAGGATCAAATGGAATGTTAATACTCTTATCTTGTTACACTATTTTCTTCATGAACATAAGCCAGGTCATTCCAGAGGCTCTACTCAGACTCGAAAATGGTACAGTTCTTTTTTGAGATAAATGGGGACGTAGTAGGAATTGAACTGGGCTGAAGACCATCTTGCTACCATATAGAGAGGGCCTATTAGAGAGATGGACAGAGACCAAGGCTTCCACATAAGCCACTGGATCAAACTTTGCCTAAAGCTATCATACCTGAGCTTTCCAGTTTTGAGCATCAATAAATTATTTCTTCTTCTTTTATTCCTTGAGTTTCAATATTGTTTTCTATGTAAAGTATTATGTAAGTAAGTACAGTGGACAGCTGCTAAACTAAACTAGAAAAATGATCACCCTGTGAGTTTTTTCCTTCCCAAGTTCTTTCTTTCTTTTGGCTCTGAACCTTACCCAACCCTAATCATGCAGTTTAAATGGCAATGGCCATCAGTAGGTCAAAGGGTGGACACTTTAATGAACTAGACATATCACCAAGCTGTTCTTACGTAGAACAGGCCTAAAGGGGTCACGGCAGCAGGCAAGAAATAGCCTGCAACTTCAGTAAGCTGGGGATTCCCAGGGCTACAGGGCAATTACCGTGCTCGGTTACTGCAGTGGGCGGGGTTTTTAACATGTGTTGAGCTGTGTCAATGAAGGCCTGAAACAGTTCTCCACGTCCCAGAAGATAAAAGTCTTTAATGATCTGAGGAAAGAATTACCATTTACAAGTCAGTAAAGCAGGGGAAGGAGCCCCTCACTATCCTGAGGGAATTATAATTTCTAGGCCCATCACTCTGGTAGGAGGTAGGTGTGTGGCATTTCAAAGAGGAACCCTTAGCAGTTCCACATAGCATGATGACTGGTGTGTAGCTGGTACCATTGATTCTATAGGAATATAATTATATTACACCATAAGAAAGTGAATGCCCAAATGTCTGTATTATAATAGATCGGCAGCATTAGGGGGAGCTTGCTTACTTAGAAAAGAACGAAAGAGGCCATTCTGGAAACCTGGGCATAGGCAACCAATGCCCTCAGAATAGGTTAGGGAATGTAAGTCACTGCCAACCAGCATCATTCTGAGAATTAAAACAGCTCAGCTATTACCTTCAGCTGGCCCAGTAAATCTGACTCTTCTACCATCAGCTTCCAGAGATGCTGTGAAAAGAACCAACAAGGACACAGTGAAAACTTCTGCAAAGAATCGTTCTATACAAATCCAGCAATGCATTGAAAAAGAATAGGTGCCATGACAAAACTAAGTTAATCCCAGGAATTATATATATACACACACACACACACATATATATAAATATATATTTAATGAGATAGAACTATGCTGAAACTGGCTGGTGGTAACAGTTGCATAATACTGTGAATGTATTAAAAAACACTGAATTGTACACTTTAAAAAAATGGTTAAAGGGACCAGCAGATGGTGTAATGGTTATGTCGCTGGACTCCCACATGGCTGACTGTGGTTCAAGTCCTGGACCTGGTGGATTAAAACTCATGCTGGGTGCATGTGTGTGCATGCCCACAATCCTGAGAGGAGAATGGAGAAGGGATTGCTGTGTGGCTATCGCCCCTGAAGGATGATTTCTCATTTTCTGTCTCTCTGTCTCTCTCTCCAGTGAGTGCATATGTCCTATAGCAAAAAATCTCTCTCTTAAGAAAAATAGTTAAAATGTCGAATTTTATGCTATGTAAATTTGATCGGAATAAAAAATAATAGTATGGGGGCCAGCAGGTGGTGTGGTGATTAAGGGCATTGGACTCGCACATGGCTGACCATGGTTCGAGTCCCAGACCTGGTGGCTTGCTTTCTCATTTTTCCTCTCTCTCTCTTGTTCTGTCCCTCTCTAGTCAAAATAAGTAAATGAATGAATAAATAAAGTTAAATAAAATAATTCTTAAAAAAAGTGTGAATGTAATTTACTACATTAAAACTTAAGACAGCAGGTGGCACAGTGGTTAAGTACTGGATCCCATATGTCTGGCTCCACGGTTTAAGTCCTGGACCCAGCAGCTTGACAAATACACAAAGCACATGTGTATGCATGCCCAAAATCCCAGGAGGAGAGTGAAAGAAAAGGGACTGTGGCATGGCCATCCCCCCCTGGGGGAGTGACATCTCACTTTCCCTCTTTCTGTCTCTCTCTCTTTTCTCCTCAGTGAGCATACATGCCCTATGGTAAAAATCTAAAAACCCAAAAAACAAAACCCCACAAACTTAAATGAGAAAACCACTTTACAGATACAGAAAAAGGTATTTGATAAAATTTTACATCTGTTCATGACTTTATTTTTCTTTTTAAAGAATTGGGACCAGCAGATGGCATAATGATTATGTTGTTGGACTCCCACATAGTCAACCACAGTTTGAGTACTGGACCTGGAAGCTTAAAACTCATGACATGTGCATGTGTGTAGGTGCCCAAAATACCAAGAGAAGAATGAAGGAGAAGGGTCTGTGGTGTCGGCCACATGGGAGTCCAGTGCCTTAACCACCACACCACCTTTGGTCCCATGTTCATAATTTTTTTAAGAGAGATTTTTGTTATAGGGCATGTGTGCTCACCAGAGAGACAGAAAGCAAGAATCACCCTCTAGGGGGATGGCTACTCAGCAATCCCTTTTCCTCCATTCTCCTCTTGGGATCTTGGGCACGCACACATGAGCACCCAGAGTGAGATTTAAACTGCCAGGTCTGGGACTCAAAGCACACTCAACCACATGAGAGTTCAGCAACACAACTATTATGCCATCCACTGGTCTCGTGTTCACGTTTTTGTTTTTGTTTTTTAATAAAGGGGCTAGAAAGGGAAGGATACTTCTTTATTCTGATAAAGTTTTTTTTTTGTTTGTTTGTTTTTTTACCAAAAATCCATACACAACAACCTATTTTATGGTAAACACAAGAAAAACTTGTTTGGTTTTGTGTTTTGAGAGGTTTTTTGCTTTAGGGCAGCTCAGCTCACCAGACAGAAAGAGAAAGTGAGAAATCATCCCCCAGGAGAGGGAACAGCCTAACTGTCCACTACCTGATAAGTGAGTAAACAGAATGTTGCATATTCATACAACAGAATGTTATTTAGTCATAAAAATGAGTAAAGTACAGCATGGATGAACCACGGAAGTAGGTGGAAAAAGCCAGACACAAAAGACTGCATATTATTTATTTATTTATTTATTTATTGGGAGAGATTTTCACTGTAGGGCGTGTGCGCTCGCCAGACAGACAGAGAGAGACATAGAGACAGAAAGCGAGAAATCACCCCCCGGGGGGATGGTCACGCTGCAATCCCTTCTCCTCCATTCTCCTCTCGGGATCTTGGGCACGCACGCACACGCGCCCGGTGTGAGTTTTAAGCCACCGGGTCCGGGACACGAACCGCCTCTCTTAAGAAAAATAGTTAAAATGTCGAATTTTATGCTATGTAAATTTGATCGGAATAAAAAATAATAGTATGGGGGCCAGCAGGTGGTGTGGTGATTAAGGGCATTGGACTCGCACATGGCTGACCATGGTTCGAGTCCCAGACCTGGTGGCTTGCTTTCTCATTTTCCCTCTCTCTCTCTTGTTCTGTCCCTCTCTAGTCAAAATAAGTAAATGAATGAATAAATAAAGTTAAATAAAATAATTCTTAAAAAAAGTGTGAATGTAATTTACTACATTAAAACTTAAGACAGCAGGTGGCACAGTGGTTAAGTACTGGATCCCATATGTCTGGCTCCACGGTTTAAGTCCTGGACCCAGCAGCTTGACAAATACACAAAGCACATGTGTATGCATGCCCAAAATCCCAGGAGGAGAGTGAAAGAAAAGGGACTGTGGCATGGCCATCCCCCCCTGGGGGAGTGACATCTCACTTTCCCTCTTTCTGTCTCTCTCTCTTTTCTCCTCAGTGAGCATACATGCCCTATGGTAAAAATCTAAAAACCCAAAAAACAAAACCCCACAAACTTAAATGAGAAAACCACTTTACAGATACAGAAAAAGGTATTTGATAAAATTTTACATCTGTTCATGACTTTATTTTTCTTTTTAAAGAATTGGGACCAGCAGATGGCATAATGATTATGTTGTTGGACTCCCACATAGTCAACCACAGTTTGAGTACTGGACCTGGAAGCTTAAAACTCATGACATGTGCATGTGTGTAGGTGCCCAAAATACCAAGAGAAGAATGAAGGAGAAGGGTCTGTGGTGTCGGCCACATGGGAGTCCAGTGCCTTAACCACCACACCACCTTTGGTCCCATGTTCATAATTTTTTTAAGAGAGATTTTTGTTATAGGGCATGTGTGCTCACCAGAGAGACAGAAAGCAAGAATCACCCTCTAGGGGGATGGCTACTCAGCAATCCCTTTTCCTCCATTCTCCTCTTGGGATCTTGGGCACGCACACATGAGCACCCAGAGTGAGATTTAAACTGCCAGGTCTGGGACTCAAAGCACACTCAACCACATGAGAGTTCAGCAACACAACTATTATGCCATCCACTGGTCTCGTGTTCACGTTTTTGTTTTTGTTTTTTAATAAAGGGGCTAGAAAGGGAAGGATACTTCTTTATTCTGATAAAGTTTTTTTTTTGTTTGTTTGTTTTTTTACCAAAAATCCATACACAACAACCTATTTTATGGTAAACACAAGAAAAACTTGTTTGGTTTTGTGTTTTGAGAGGTTTTTTGCTTTAGGGCAGCTCAGCTCACCAGACAGAAAGAGAAAGTGAGAAATCATCCCCCAGGAGGAATGGCCAGGCCACAATTCCTTCTCTTGGGATTTTGGGCATGCCCTATGGTAAAAATAAATTTTTTTTTTTTTTTTGGAGAGATTTTCACTGTAGGGCGCGTGCGCTCGCCAGACAGACAGAGAGAGACATAGAGACAGAAAGCGAGAAATCACCCCCCGGGGGGATGGTCACGCTGCAATCCCTTCTCCTCCATTCTCCTCTCGGGATCTTGGGCACGCACGCACACGCGCCCGGTGTGAGTTTTAAGCCACCGGGTCCGGGACACGAACCGCGGTCGACTACATGGGAGTCCAGCAACATAGCCATTACGCTAACTGCTGGTTCCCTGGTAAAAATAAATTTTATCTTAAAAAAAAAAATAAAAAAGAAAACTATAGTAAGAGAAGAATCCGAATGTCTATCAACAAATGAATGGATAAACACAGTGGTATATACAATGGAATTCTAGTAAGCACTAAAATGGAATAAATTACTGATAAACACAACCTGATTCCATTAAAAAATAATTATGCTGAGTAAAATAAGCCTGATCTCCTCCCCTAAGAATCATACTATATGCTATGGCTTATATAATGGTTTGTCCTTCACAGGTTTGTTTTGAATTTGATCCCTAGTATAATGGCACTGGGAGGCAGTGAGACCTTCAAGAGGTGAGGCCTAGTGGGCAGCGCTGAGATCATGGCATCACACTTACAAATGGACTGATGCTGCCTCTTGAGGAGAGTGAATTCTAATAACTCTTCTGGGAAAGGGTTAGTCCCCATGAAAGTGGGTTGCTATAAAAGGAGGCTGGCTGCTCCTGGATCTTTCTGCATGTGCCTGCTGATCTTTCTGCTTCTATAGCCATGTTGTGATGTACCCCCAGGGGTTGGCCTGATGGACTTTCACATGCCTTTGGACTTTCCACGACCAGACTTTTAAACCAAACAATCTTCTATTCTTTATAAATTACCCATTCTCAGGTATTCCTACTAGCAACATAACAGTGGAATAAGGACACCATAAAATCCCAGTTTTATAAACTACAGAAAATGCAAACTAACACATGGTGACAGAGAGATCAGTGGTTACTTGGGAAAGAGAGAAAGGGTGGGATAAAAGCACATAGAAAGGCAGGAGATAAAGGATGGAAGAAGACATCGGGTACAATCAAAAAGGAAGCCAGCTAGTGATCTAGTAACTAATAAAACAGATCTTGAGGATGAACAGGTGACATGGTAGGTGAGGCACTGGACTCCCACATGGCCGACTGCAGTTCAAGTCCCGGACCTGGTGGCTTGTTGTTTCACTTTCCCCTTCTCTCTCTTCTCTGTCTCTGTCTCTGTCTCTGTCTCTCTGGTGAGCGCACATGCCCTATAGCAAATTTAAAAATAATAATACTAAAATTTAAAAAACGAATACACTTTAAATTAGAAAATCTAAAATGAAATATATATAGGTAATACAGAGAACATTATATTGGGTCATCAGGAAAACCATGGCATATTTTTGCATAGTAAAATGCATCATTACTTTCCCATCAACCTAATAAATACATAAAAGGACAAACAGAATATATATTCATTATAAATATGTACATGCCTAATATGTCATTTCTTTTTTTTTTTTTTTTGGAGAGGTTTTTGCTATAGGGCGCATGCGCTTGCCAGAAAGACAGAGAGAGACAGAGAGACAGAAAGCGAGAAATCAACCCCCAGGGGGGATGGCCACACTGCAATCCCTTCTCCCTCATTCTCCTCTCAGGATCTTGGGCACGCATGCACATGCATCTGGCGTGAGTATAAACCACTGGATCTGGGACTCGAACTGTGGTCGACTACATGGGAGTTCAGTGACATAGCTATTACGCTAACTGCTGGTCCCCCTAACATGTCATTTCAAAATGAACAATTAGAACATTCATAGGACCCTACACTGAATACAGGATAGAGGTTTTCCAAGGCACAAGCAGAATAATTAACAACAAAAAACAAGCCCTATATAAGTTCATAAAAGAATCTGTAATAAATTCCAAAGACCCAATATCACACTATAAGTTCTCCAATTATACTAAAATAAAATAAAAATGATAAATTTCTTGGTTAAAAAGAAAATTCAGAATTGGACTAGCCCATAGCATGGTGGTTAAGGCTGCTGGATGCCACACAGCCAACCACATGTTTTGATTCCCTGACCTGGCAGCTAAAGAAACTCCCAGTTGCGTGTGCATGCATGCCCCAAATCCTGACAGGTGAAAGAAGTGAAGGAGAAAAGATTGCCTTCCATGGAGGGTGCTTTCTCACTTTCTCTCTCTCTCTCTCTCTATCTGGTGAATGCATGAGCCCTCTGGCAAAAATGTTTTTAAAAAAGAAAAGAGAAAATTATTAATACTTAAAATAGAATAAGAGAAACACTATATGTCAAGAACATGTGGGACACAGTAAAAGGAATATGTAAAATTTTGTATATCTGTTTTAGAAAACAGAGGTTAAAAATAAAGAAACCAAGTTTTTGACCTGGATAAAGAGTATCTCAAAGAAACAGGATGGAGAAGATAATGAAGATAAAGACATATCTATAAAATAGAGAACTGAGGGACCAGCAGGTGGCATGGTGGTTAACGCGCTGGACACTCCCATGTGGCCGACCACGGTTCAAGTCCTGGACCTGGTGGCTTACTTTCTCACTTTCGTCTCTCTCTGGTCAAATTAAAATGAAGGAATGCATGAATGAATAAATAAATAAATCCATGCCCTATAGCAAATTTAAAAATAATAATACTAAAATTTAAAAAACGAATACACTTTAAATTAGAAAATCTAAAATGAAATATATATAGGTAATACAGAGAACATTATATTGGGTCATCAGGAAAACCATGGCATATTTTTGCATAGTAAAATGCATCATTACTTTCCCATCAACCTAATAAATACATAAAAGGACAAACAGAATATATATTCATTATAAATATGTACATGCCTAATATGTCATTTCTTTTTTTTTTTTTTTTGGAGAGGTTTTTGCTATAGGGCGCATGCGCTTGCCAGAAAGACAGAGAGAGACAGAGAGACAGAAAGCGAGAAATCAACCCCCAGGGGGGATGGCCACACTGCAATCCCTTCTCCCTCATTCTCCTCTCAGGATCTTGGGCACGCATGCACATGCATCTGGCGTGAGTATAAACCACTGGATCTGGGACTCGAACTGTGGTCGACTACATGGGAGTTCAGTGACATAGCTATTACGCTAACTGCTGGTCCCCCTAACATGTCATTTCAAAATGAACAATTAGAACATTCATAGGACCCTACACTGAATACAGGATAGAGGTTTTCCAAGGCACAAGCAGAATAATTAACAACAAAAAACAAGCCCTATATAAGTTCATAAAAGAATCTGTAATAAATTCCAAAGACCCAATATCACACTATAAGTTCTCCAATTATACTAAAATAAAATAAAAATGATAAATTTCTTGGTTAAAAAGAAAATTCAGAATTGGACTAGCCCATAGCATGGTGGTTAAGGCTGCTGGATGCCACACAGCCAACCACATGTTTTGATTCCCTGACCTGGCAGCTAAAGAAACTCCCAGTTGCGTGTGCATGCATGCCCCAAATCCTGACAGGTGAAAGAAGTGAAGGAGAAAAGATTGCCTTCCATGGAGGGTGCTTTCTCACTTTCTCTCTCTCTCTCTCTCTATCTGGTGAATGCATGAGCCCTCTGGCAAAAATGTTTTTAAAAAAGAAAAGAGAAAATTATTAATACTTAAAATAGAATAAGAGAAACACTATATGTCAAGAACATGTGGGACACAGTAAAAGGAATATGTAAAATTTTGTATATCTGTTTTAGAAAACAGAGGTTAAAAATAAAGAAACCAAGTTTTTGACCTGGATAAAGAGTATCTCAAAGAAACAGGATGGAGAAGATAATGAAGATAAAGACATATCTATAAAATAGAGAACTGAGGGACCAGCAGGTGGCATGGTGGTTAACGCGCTGGACACTCCCATGTGGCCGACCACGGTTCAAGTCCTGGACCTGGTGGCTTACTTTCTCACTTTCGTCTCTCTCTGGTCAAATTAAAATGAAGGAATGCATGAATGAATAAATAAATAAATCTTTAAAAAACCCTTGAGATCAATAAAGGTTACATCTTAAATTTATAAAAAAAAAAGTAGAGAACTGAAAAATAAGGAAGAATAAAAATAAAAGCTGGTTCTTTCAAAAGATTAATTAAGATTAAACAATAAAAAATTAAAATACAAGATAAAATATATCCAGTTTAGTCCTACAAGAAGTGACTATGAAATTGCAGCAATAAGAAATGAACAAAAGATTGGAGCTGAAGACCTTAAGTGCTTGCTTTTTGCCCAATGACCAGATGCCTAGGACTATCTGCATTATCTATGCAACACAGGGTTTTTATTATTTTTACCTAAAGATGTATCTTTTTGGTAATGACAGACGTGCTTTTTTAAAAAAGCCTGGTTTTTCTCAATACGCCTTTAAAGGTTTTTAATTGTTTCATATCTGGTCAAATTGAGATTTTTAAGAACTCCATTTTTAATTTGTAATAAAAGTTTACAACTTGATTTTTTCCAAAAAGTCAACAAACTGCAAGCACCTGTTAATAAAGGTCTTAAATAATAAAAAAAAAAAATTTAAAAATTACAAAGCAGCAGATTTTTAAAATAAGTAAATCTAGGGCTGGCAAGTGGTGTGTTGGTTAAGGGCGCTGGACTCCCACATGGACGACCATGGTTCAATTACTGGACCTGGCGGCTTGCTTTCTCACTTTCTCTCTGTCTCTGTCTCTCTCTCTCTTGCATTCTGTTCCTCTCTGGTCAAATTAAAATGAATAAATAAAATAAATGAAGTTAAATAAAATAATTCTTTAAAAAAACAAGCAAATCTAAATGAAAAAGGTAAATTCTAGAAAATACCAAAATTGGTACAAGAAGAAATAAATGTCTTATGACAGTAAGTTTTTCTAAAAATACCTGGCTTAGATAATTTTTCAGGTAAGTTTAATAAAACTTCAGTAACAATTCCTATCTTATGAAAATTGCTCTAAGAAAAAGAAAGAGAATACAAGCTACTTGGCCCAGTTTTGAAGCTTATGTAATCTTTATTCCAAAACTGCATTAAGTACAATATAGAAAGAGAAGAATACAGTCTTATTTCACTAGAGAATGTGGATTTATAAAATAAATACTCTCTTGGCTAACCAAATCCAATAGTATGTTAAAAAATATATCATAATTGGGATCAGCAGATGGCGTAATGGTTACATTGCCAAACTCCCACGTAGTTGACCACCGTTCAAGTCCCGGATCTGGTGGCTTAAACTCACACAGGGCACATGTGCATGTGTGCCCAAGATCCTGAGAGGAGAACGGAGGAGAAGGGAATGTGGCGTGACTTCCCAGCAGAGGAGTGATTTCTCATTTTCCCTCTGTCTATGGGGAGCACACGTGCCCTATGTGAAAAACCTAAAAACAAACAAACAAAAAACACCAACAAGCTCTTGATAAACATGCTTAAGGAAGTAAAGATAGGGGGCCAGTAGACGGTGTAGCAGTTACATCAATGAACTCCCACAATTCCCACAGGGCTGACCATAGTTCAAGTACTAGACCGAGTGGCTTGAAAACCATGGTTGGGCTTATGTGCATGTGTGCCTAAGATCCCAGGAGGAGAATGGAGGAGAAGAGATTGTGGCATGGCCATCCCTCCTAGGAGGTGATTTCTCACTTCCCCTCTCACTTTCTTTCTCTCTCTGGTGAATGCATATGTTCTATGGCAAAATCCTTAAAAACAAACAAACAAACAAACCACAGAGAACGCTATTTTCTACTACTTCTTGTCCTTTAAGTCTCCCAAAAAAGTCTAAGCTCAGCTCTAACTACACCAAGAAGAAACAAAAGACAAGTACTCAATCTCTGGGGACAATCAGTCCATTTTCTTTCTAAAAAAATGTAAGAGAATGACAAACCTCAGCCACAGTACTACGAATGCGATCCACCACCTGCTCGAAATCCACCAAGCTGAAGAGTGGCTGCTGCTTAAGCCGATGCAGCTCTGCAGCAAAAGTGTCCTCCTGGTTTTTCAGAATGGAGCCTGCAGAATAGCAAGACACTGTCAAAGGAAGGCAGAGAACACCAGGGCAGCCAACATTTTCTAGAGAAGGTTCATCTTGGTGGGACATCTGCCCCTCATGTCATGAATGTACTGCAATTTTAGTACGCAAATATTGCCAGCCACTCTGACCAGATACACTTTTGGGCCCCATAACAGTAAGCAGAACAAGCCTTTGAGAGTGTGACAAAGAAATCCCTACCTTTTCTAGTCAGGTTCACATTCTGATTCTCAAACATCTGGACAGATTCTCCAACAAACAGGATTTTTTCAGCAACCCTCACTGGAATGTAGGATGGCAAAATCTCCACTCGTAGAGAAAACTGCTTCAGAGATGGGGCCAGCATGTTCTCTTCCTCAATCAGGCGCTAGTCATGGGAATAATCCAGATCAGAGACGAAGCACAAAGTAAGAAAAGGAAAATAAGAAACAATCGAGTAACAAACCCAACTCATGATCTCTATCTTATAGAAGCAGGGACTTTAAATCTGAAGTTGCACAATTCCTAAGTTCCCAGCATTGGAGAGACATATTTTATTCTCAGGCAGCCAAGGGGCATGGTGGAATAGCGGCTGTTATTTATTTATTTAGAGAGCATGCTCACTGAAGAGACCAAGAGACCGAGAGAGACAGAGACAGAAAGTGAGAAATCACACCCTGGGTGGATGGCCATGCTGTAATCCCTTCTTCTCCATTCCCCTCCTGGGATTTTGAGGCCACAGGCACTTGCCTCTGTGTGAGTTTCAAGCTTCCAGGTCCAGGATTCAAACTGTAGTCCACCATGTGGGAGTCCAGCACCTTAACTACTATGTCACCTGCTGCCCCAATAGTGACTTTTTTAGCACTGAGATCTTAGTCTTCACCTGTCTTTACACTGTATAGAACCCTGTGCAGTGGGATCAGCTTTTTCCTTGTGCAATGAATGACCTATTTTTTTTTTTTTAAGTCTTACATGTATGTCTGCTCTGCAGGTGTTCCTCAGGGCACTATCCCAGGCCCTCTTTGCCTCTTACTCTACACACTCTTCTTAGACAATCACATATTCTTCTGCGGCTTCACCGAACATTATAACAGATAGTTTTAATCTTTTCTGGTCACTGGCCTTTCTGAAATTATAAAAGCTATGGACCCTGTACACAAATTTATATATATATATATAAAACATTTCAGAGAAGCTCCTGAAGTAACCCAATGACCCCTTGTTGATGACTCCATATTTGCAGTAGCTGCATAAATAGCTTCCATGAGCCCCCAGCTCAACCCCCAGACATGCCCAGAATGCACTCATCTTCTTTTCCCTGTGATTACTACTTTGCTAGCCGCTAAAGACAGGAGGGTGGGTATCATCCTCAAATCTTCCTTGTTTATAAACGATTATTTTGGAGACAGGGTCTTGCTATGTTGCTCAAGCTGGCCTCAAACTTGCCCTCCTTCTGTTTCAGCCTCCTGGGTAGCCGGTGCTATTAGCACGCACCACCTCGCATGCAGATTCTCCCTTTTTGGCCCAGATCCAATCGCTAAGGCCTACTGATTCCACCTCCTAAATACTTCTCAGGCTTCTTTACTCTTCTTCATAGGCTCTGTTCCCATCCATGGTTTAGCACATTATTGTTCATCTAAGTTCCCCCAACACTCTCTTCACCGGTCTACCTGCCTCTAACCTTGATTTTAAACAATGATTCTCCAACAGTATCCCAGTGATCTATCATAAATTCTGATTGTGTCACCTTGACTAAATTTCTTCTGTGGTTCTCAGCTTTTTCTTCAGATTCAAGTTCAAGTCCGAATTCCTTTCCTCTGTATGGAAAGATCTTCATGATACTGCCTGTTTAATTCAACAGCTCCACTGATTACCACCCCACCACTCTCTCCACCATACTTATTGGCTTATCTGCCAGGGAGTGTGCATTCTCCAAAGAAAAACAGAAGCAGGGGGAGGGAGAGAAGGCCCCTCTCAACCCCCTGAAATAGGGGAATGGTCATGCTGAAGCAGGCCAGCTTGAGGTTTAGCAGGACTATGGCCATTTTAAAATTAAAATTTTAAAAAACGATCTGACCAAATGCTGACTCATGGAGAAAATCTGAGGAACTGTGAGAAACCAGGAATGAAAAATAGGAATCAGGTAATTGCTCAAAGGAAAACAATTCACTTTGATCTACTATAATGAGGAATGATTTGCCCATGCTTTTATCTTATATCTATAAATACTGAGCACATTCTAAACTTTTCTGAGTTTGGTGGTGCTTGCTGCCTGTAACCTGGTGTAGAAATAAACTCCCTTCCTCTCCAGCCTCTGCTTCTCACTTCACTGATCATGAGTAAAAGCAGCTGGACTTGTCAATAGCAATGTCACGATCCCTTCTTCTCCATTTCTCTATCCTGTCAGGATTTTGGGAAATAGGCACATGCACCTGGCAGGTTTCTCAGGTGACTGGGATCAGGATCTGAACTGCCTATCTGGCCACTGAGATACAGCTCCCTTAACCACTAGGCCATGGAGCTTGTCCTTATTCATTACACTTTAGCTTTTCCTTGACCACTTCAATTGATTTACTAATAGTAATGAGCCAAGTCTTTCATGGTCTCTATACTTTTCATACACCAGTCCCTCTGCCTGGAGACTTCTTGACCTCTCCTATCGAACTCTTTGCAATTTAGACAAACATTTCACTGAAACGCCTAGTCTAGTTACTCCAAGACTCTAACCCAGTCCATGTTCTAAGAATATCGATACGTACCCTTTTCAGAACACTTAGTGGACTGTAATCTGTTTATTTTTCTGTATCTTTCACTAATCTATTGGGTCGTCAGGGAAGTCGTGTCACATTTCTGCACAGAAAAACATGTCATGACTTTCCTGACAACCTAATAGAAGCTCCTTAAGGACATGGACTACTGCACTTTGTCTATGTACAATAGCTGTGGCACCCAGAACAGTGCCTGTCATATAACAGGCATTCAATGAAAAATTGTAACAGGATAAATGAATGAATGGTGGGCCAGATGGGGGTGTGGTGGTTAAGGCAGCTGGATCCCATATGACAGACAGCACAGTTTGACTCCCAGACCCAGTGGCTTGTAAAACACACCAGGCACTTGTACGTGTGTGTCCAAAAATCTCAAAAAGAGAAATGGAGAAGAGACTGCAGCATGACCACTGCCTACGGGGGGTGCTTTCTCACTTTCCTCCACCTTCCAACTCTCTCTGGCAAAGCACATGTACCCACCAGCAAGTGAAAAGAAAAAAAAAGAATGAATAGATAGATGGATGAATATAGACATAATGGAACTTTGAGAAGTCTAATCAAAACTCTAAACTGCATTTAAAAGCTATAGAGTAGCTACAGTTTGCAGGGATAAGACTTATTTATTAACCTCTTAAATGCAAATATTGGGAGAAAGGGAAACAACATGAATCTCACAAATGTATTTTGTAATCTCACATTGGTTAAGATAAAGCCAAATGTTTATGGCTAAAGAATTTATGGAAGGTGCCCAGGCTATGGCAACTGAAGAGGGGTCACCAAAATATCACTTAGCTCAAGCCTTATCTGACCCCCAGTAGGAGCATGCGAGGCTTCTTACTGCATTCTCACCAGGTCCTGGAGTTCTCTCAGTTGTTTTCCTGTCAGGCCCCCAATGCCCAGATCCTCCTCGTCCTCTTCTGGCTGGGCACTGACACTACCAGAAGATGGACCCTGTTTGATAAAGAACTCTTCATGCTGGTCCAAGAGGAGTCCATGTAGCATCCAGGCAGAGAGCTGTTTATACATGACCCCATGACACACGGCCAGAATTCTGAGAGAGAGGAAAGTAAAGGGCTAGAAGTTCACTTCGAGAACACTAAACCCTACAAATATCAAAGAGGTCATGCTTTAAACTGCTACAGGATCAACAGGCTTAGAGTTTGATGAGTCATAAGAGAAATAACCAATTAAGTTAAAATAATTGTGCTATTTTAATCTAAATGTTGAGGATGGATTAAGCGAATAAACTATAACTGCAACCTAAGACAGAAATCTAAAGTGTTTGACAAATGTTCTGATGGTAATTTAGGAGAGGAAGATTGTCTTTCCTTCTTTTATGTAAATAAGCTTCAAAATCAATGGGTCCTGTTAAAATTAATGGGTTTAAATGAGTTTTTTTGATTAACTGTATTAAATCTGTATTATATTTATTTGAAATACGTAAGGAGAGAAGATATGACACATGAGTGCCCAGTTCCTACAAAATGCAGAAACTAAAAATGCAGAAAGATTGTTGGAGAATAAGATATTTAGATAGTCTCAAAGGATCGCACTCCAGATAATATATTAATTACAAAAGAGAACAGGTACCTCCACAATGGAGAAATCTGAAGAAAAACACCTAAGTGATCACACTTCATCTTATATGTAAAATACACATATAGAAATGAGAAAGAAATAAAAAGATAAATAAGGTAAACTTTCTTTTGTTTAAAGAATTTATTTATTTATTTATATTATTATTTTTTTTCACATGAGTTTTGCCAGAGAAAGACAGAGGGAGAGAGACAGGGAGCTCTAGAAAGCAAGCTGCCAGATCCGGGATTCAAATTGTGGTCAGCCATGTGGGAATTCCAGCACCTCAACCACCAAGCCACCTGCTGGGCCCATTACTTTCTATGTCTTCTGATACAACGGAATGGAAAATACTACCACCTATACAATATTCTTGCCCAGAATGTTTAACCTGAATCTACTCATGAGGAAGTGATCAGATAAATCCAGATTATGGAACATTCTAGACAACTGGTCAGGAGTCTTAAAACATTAATGTTGGGACCAGCAGGTAGTGTGGTGGTTAAGGGTGCTAGACTCCCACATGGCTGACCGCGGTTTAAGTGCCAAACCTGGCGGCTTGCTTTCTCACTTTTTCTCTCTCTCACTCTGGCCCTCTCTGGTCAAAATAAAAATAAATAAATAAAATTAAATAAAATAATTATTTATTAAAAAAAAAAAACAATGTCATCAAAGACAAAACAGCATCAACAAATGGCAAGGGGGACTGTTCCAAATTAAAGGACACTATGACAACCAAATACAACATGGGAACACAAACTGAATCCAGATTGCAGAAAAAGGTCAGCTATAAATAGGGCCTTTGGAGGATAACAGGAAATTTGGATATATTCTAGATATCATACAAGGCCTTCAAAAGTTCATGGAGGAGCTTGATAGGGCTACAGCAGCAAAATATGATGTTCTGTGAGGCTGACCCACATAAGAAGGTTCTAGGTTTGTGCCTGAAGACTTCCCTGAGAACACTACACATGTGCCTATGATCTGAGGCTGGCTGAAGCTATGAGTGAATCATGGCATTGAGACCCTGTGGAGAGTGTTGTCTTCCTATCTTTCTCTCTTCATGTTCCTCTGGCTCATGGAATAAAAAGAGGAATAAAACAAAAAGTTCATGGGAAATGAATATTATAGAAAAACTACATGGGGGGTACCAGCAGATAACATAGCAGTTACATTGCTGGACTCCCACAAGGCCAACCGCAGTCAAATCCTGGACCTAGTGGCTTGAAACTCACGCCAGGTGCGTGTGCATGAATGCCCAAGATCTTGGGAAGAGACGAGAAGAGAAGGGATTGCAGCATGGCCATCCCCCCAAGGGGGTAATTTCTCACTTTTCCTCTCCTGTCTCTGTCTCTCTTTCTGGTGAGCACATGCTCCCTAAGGCAAAAACCTCTTTTAAAAAAGAAAACTGCAAGAGTTTCAAAGTTTTTTGCATCAAAATAAACTTATACTTGAATTCTATTTTCACAAACTCTTTGAAGTCTCCTAGTATTCTTGAATTAGTGGTAACTTTCTTGAGTAACATGTTACTGAGGTTATATAATGCTTTTTTCTAACGAGATATAAGCATAAGTATTTAGGGTTAAGTGTTATGATATTTACAACTACTTTCAAATGATTAAAAAAATCTAGGGTATATGTCTGTGTGTATACGTAAAATATACATATAGAAGGAGAAAGAAATAAAAAGATAAATCAAGAGGGCTGGCAGGTGGTGTGATGGCTAAGGTGCTAGATTCCCACATGACTGACCATGGTTCAAATCCCAGACCTGGAGGCTTGCTTTCTTACTTTTTCAATCTCTCTCTTTCTGTCCCTCGCTGGTCAAATTAAAAATAAATAAAGTTAAAAAAAATTGTGGAGGAAAAGAAACAAGAGCTTGAGACCACTTTTTGTAGCATGCTAACTGAATGGAATCTTTTATTTATTTATTTTTTGATTTTTGCCATAGGGTGTGTGCACTCACCAGAGAGACAGAAAGAGGAAAGTGAGAAATCACCTCCCAGGGTGATGGCCATGCTGCAATCCTTTCTGTTCCATTCTCCTCTTGGGATTTTGGGCACACACATGCACCTAACATGGTTTTCAAGGTGCTGGGTACAAATCATACTACCTAAGTAAGATTTCATATTCTATACATCAAAATATAACAGAGAGCTATGTCTCCAAAGCATGTTCTAGAAAGGTATTTGTTCTTCTTAGGGTTTACTTATGCAGTGATAACAGTGGAGATAAAGAACTACCTCAGATCATTTCTTACAATTCTGCAATACTGTTTTTTAAAAATAAGGAGGAAGTTGGGCTAGCAGGTGGCACAGTGGTTAAGGTGGCTAGATCCCACATGCCGTGCTGCGTGGTTCACGTTCCAGATCCAGCAGTAGAAGACATGCCAGAAATGGATACATGCATGCCTAAAATCTGGATGAGAGAAGGGATTGCGGCATGGTCATTCCTCCTGGCAGGAACTGGGGCATGATTTCTCCCTTTCCTCTCTCTCACTGTCTCTCTGGTGAGTGCATGTGTTGTGCCCTATAGCAAAAATTAAAAAAAAAAAAAAAAATTAACTAAAAAGAAAAAAAATTGAGGAAGAGAGAAATGAAAAGATCAGAAATGAATGGGCAGTCTTTGAAAATATATCACATATATTTTTCTATAATTATAATCATGGGACAAATATAACCTTATACCATTGTTTTTTTGAGAGTTTTTTTTTTTTTACTATAGGGCGTGAGCACTCTCGCCAGACAGACAGAGAGAGACAGAGAGATAGAAAGTGAGAAATTACCCCCTAGGGGGGATGGCCATGCCGCAATCCCTTCTCCTCCATTCTTCTCTTGGGATCTTGGGCATGCACGCATACGTGCCTGGCCTGGGGTGAGTTTAGGCCGCGGGGTCCAGGACGCGGACCGCGGTCGACTACGGGGGAGTCCAGCAACAGAGCCATTACACTAACTGCTGGTCCCAATCTTACACCATTTTTCAGTATCATATAAAATATTTTACTTATCATTGTATTTATAATTTTAACAACTTTATAGCTCTATAGTCTTTATAGTAATTATACCTTTATTTAGCTTTTTTCCTGTTGCTGGTAATTTTCTAGTTTCTTGATATAGTAGACATTACGATGAATGTACATACAGTTATTTTGTTAAGATAAAATTCCTAAAAAAGTGAGGACCAGCAGGTAGCATGGTAGTTAAAGGTGCTGGACACTCCCACATAGCCGACCATGGTTCAAGTTCCAGACCTGGTGGCTTGCTTTCTCACTTCCTCTCTCCTTCTCTCTCTCTGGTCAAATTAAAATAAATGAATGAATAAATTAAATTAAATAAATAATTCTTTAAAAAATTTCGAAGAAAGCATTATGGAATTGTAAAGTCTAAACATTTTTAAGGGACTTTTATAAAAATATTTATTCCATAAGCGTGAGAACAAGAGCAAGAGACAGGGGGAGACAGGCACACCCTCAACAGAATCTTCATTCTATGAGCCATCCCCAGCCAATCAGGATCATAGGCACATACGTGCACCTGACATGTACAGGGAGACTCTGGGATGCAAACCCAGTATCTCCCCATGTGGCCTCTGCATCATGGAGCATTTCATCGCCACTGTGCCATTATGATTGCTTCACTCTCTTTTTAGTTTGTTTCTTACATGAGTGAAAGAGGCTGACAGACACAGTATCCCCAGCAGGGTCCTGACACCGTGATCATCCTCAGTCAGGTCCAGGTCATGGGCAAGCACATGCCCAGCATACTTACGTAGGTCTCTGGACAGACGTGAACATGGAACCATGTGCGTCAGCCTTGCCAAGTCTGCATTTTACTACAGCTCCAAGGCCTGGCCCTACCACAGCTGCCCTTCTTAAGGATCCTGATGCGAAAGTACCAGCTACGTGTACTTTGACATGGCAAGTAGTATCTGGCACATGAAATGGAAATCCTGCAAGGAAAATGAGATCTAAAAATTAAAAAGCAAGGTTGTCTTGGCAGCTAATCCTGGCTTTGATGCTCAACACTTCATGGTCCTCTCTCTACAATTTCTGAACCATCATAAAGATGATATGGACTCCTCTGCTTATGGGCTTTTTCTGTCCTGATCATAATTTCTCCAAAGGGAAACCTAAGATGACCTGAAAATAAACTGTGTGAGAAGTCAAGTCACTTTATCACCCACTTCCAGTCCCAACCCCCAACTAAACCATGACTTACTTTTCCAGTGCACTTCGAACAGGAGGCAAACCTCCGCAGCTGTGTTTGTAAACAGTTTCCAGGATTTGACAACCATGAATCTGGAAAATACAGTCTTGTCAAACTGAATTCTATCATAATAGTTGGTACAATAATAACTCTTATCCTATTGGGTCGTTGGGAAAGTTATGACGCATTTTTGCATAGAAAAACAGAAAAATAAATCATGACTTTCCCAACGACCTAATATATTCAGCCAAGCAGGACAGTCCAGCAGTGAACAGGAATAAATTTCATCGTAAGATCTATATGTAGAGGTCTCAAAGATGGACCCCTTTCTGAGGGAAAGCATCAGCATCACTTGGAGATTTACTAAAAAGGCAAATTCTGGGGTTGGCAGGTGGCGTGGTAGTTAAGGGTGCTGGACTCCCACATGGTGGACAATGATTAGAGTCCTAGACTTGGCAGCTTGCTTTCTCACTTTCCCAATCTCTTTCTCTCACTCTCACTCTATCCTTGTCTGGTCAAATTAAAATAAATAAATAAAGCTAAAATAAGATCATTCTTAAAAAAAAAAAAAAAAGGCAAATTCTGGGGACAGCAAGTGGCCAGGGTGGTTAAGGCGATGGACTCCCAAATGGGTGACTGCAATTTGAGTCCTAGACCTGGCAGCTTGGAAAAATCACGTCAGGTGTGTGTATATGTGCATGCCCAGAATCCCAGGACGAGAATGGAGGAAAAAGAATTGTGGCATGGCCATTCCCACTGGAAGGGAATTTCTCATTCTCCCTCTGGCTCTCTTCAGTGAGTACACACATTATATAGGAAAAACCTAAAAAGAAAAAGAAAGGTAGGATCCACCAACCTGTGTTTCAACAAGCCCTCCAGCGATTTTTTAAAAAACTATTTATTTAATTCCACCTTTAATTTTTATTTTTTAATTTGACCAGACAGAGACAGAGACAGAGAAAAAGAGAAAGCAAGTCAGCAGGTCTGGGACTCAAACTGTGAACAGCCATGTGGGAATCCAGTGCCTTTATCCACCAGGCCACCTGCCGGTCCCAACCCTTAGGTGATTCTAAAAGACAGAAGCACTAAAGAAATCAGAATCACTGAGAGACTGAGGGTTGATACTCCAAAGTGAAGAAAAGTTCTTTAGTTTTATCTGTTTATTTTTAATTATTTAATTTTATTTATTA
>NW_006200909.1:864-1900 GCF_000334495.1 Tupaia belangeri chinensis | reverse complement strand
TACAAAACTTTTAAAGAAGAGTTAACCAACAACATATTTTCATCACGACCAGGTGGGTTTTATTCCAGGGATGCAAGGGTGTTCAACATATGCAAAACCATAAACATTATACACCATACTAGCAGAAAGTTAAAAACCATATAGTTTCAATTGATGTAGACAAAGCATTTGATAAAATACATCATCCCATTATGACTAAGACTCTTAGCAAAATTGGCATAGATGGTTTATTTCTCAACATAATAAAAGCCATATATGAAACACTAACATTATGCTGAACAGGGAAAAGCTGAGAGCTTTTCCACTAAAAACTGATACAAAACAGGGCTGCCCCTTTCTCCACTCCTTTCAATATAGTACTAGAAGTCCTAGCCAATGCAATAAGAAAAGAGAATAATATAAAAGGCATTCAAATAGGGAGAGAAGAGTTGAAAATATCTTTATTTGCAGATGGCATTATGGTATACATAGAAAACCCAAAGGCATCCATGAAAAAAACTTAAAATAAATGAATATAGTAACGTGGCAGGATACAAAATCAGCATCTAAAAATTTATTGTATTTTTATATATGAACAACAAGCTGATGAAGGTAGAACTGAAGAAAGGAATCCCTTTCACCATAGCCACAAAGTGTATGAGATACCTAGGGATAAATCTATCTAAGGACATCAAAGACCTTTACAAGGAAAACTATGAAAATCTTAAAAAAAAAATAAAAAGTTAAAAAGACAAACAAATGAAAGGACAACCCATGTTCCTAGCTTAGAAGAATTGATATAATCAAGGGACCAGCAGTTTGCGTAATGGCTATGTTGCTGGACTCCCACATAGTTGACCTCAGTTCAAGTCCTGGACCCGGTGGCTTAATCTCACGCCGGGCGCGTGTGCGTGTGTGCCCAAGATCCTGAGAGGAGAATGGAGGAGAAGGGATTGCAACGTGGCCATCCACCCTGGGGGGTGATTTCTCGCTTTCTGTCTCTCTGTCTATCTCTGTCTGTCTGGCGAGCACACGGCCCTATAGCAAAAAGCTTTCA
>NW_006200909.1:0-406 GCF_000334495.1 Tupaia belangeri chinensis | reverse complement strand
AAACTGGGTATCCACCTGCAGAAAGATGAAATGGGATCCCCATCTTTCACCATTAACAGAAATCAACTCAAAAAAGGATCAAAGATCTGAACTTAAGACCTCAAGCTATAAAACTACTGGTGGAAAACACTGAGGAAACTCTGGGAGACATTGGGGTAGGTAGACTTCTTAAATAAGACCCCCAAAGCACAGACAATAATCTCAAAAATAGACAAGTGGAACTATATCAGATTAAGAAGTTTCTGCACAACAAAAGATACAGTAATTAGTGTGAATTGACAACACTTGGAGTGGGAGAATGTTTTTGTAGACTATGACTCAGATAAGG
The DNA here is from genome assembly GCF_000334495.1 of Tupaia belangeri chinensis. Taxonomy (NCBI): domain Eukaryota; kingdom Metazoa; phylum Chordata; class Mammalia; order Scandentia; family Tupaiidae; genus Tupaia; species Tupaia belangeri. The sequence goes on along the minus strand of NW_006200909.1, from coordinate 78 downwards.
GACTGATAATCATAATACACAGGGAACGCAAGTAGCTTACCCAGAAAAAAAAGAAAAAAAGATTAACCCAATTAAAAG
>NW_006200908.1:1132-2015 GCF_000334495.1 Tupaia belangeri chinensis | reverse complement strand
GAGCAGACACTGAAGTTGAGTAGACACTGAAGTTGCATTTTTTGCACTATTCTATACTGCTACACATTATAGGTCACAGTTTTACTACTTTGCGTTTGTTAACTACATAAAGGGTAACCAGATTATCATGTGAAGCCTTTGGTAATGATTGGTAATTATGAGGTCTTCACTAAGTTTATGGAAAATGTTTTTTTAATTAAAATCACTATATATGGATTTCAAAAAATTTTTTTGCACCAAAATAAATTTGTATTTTAATGCCATTTTTACATGAGCTTCTTAAGTTCCCTTGTACCTACTGAATTACTATTCTGTAGAGAGTCAACTTGGAAAATTTAAGATTTATGAATTTGATGATCTAATATATAACCATTTGAGAGCATGCTCTATATTATGAGTTTTGGGTTAGAAAGAATTAGGGTGTTATAGGGATACTTCATTTATAGCATTTATAGACTTCAGTTGGGTTCCTACACCACCAGATGAGAGTATTGGTGATTATTTCATGAGGTAAAGCTATGTAAATAAACCACCAATGTCAATTAGGAAATGATGGCTGACAATGAGGGTTAAGAAAGGTAATGAAGCAAAAAGCTCAGGAATTGGAAGAACCTCAGGGATCATCTAGTCCAAGTCTTTCATTTTACAAAATGAGGCCCGGAGATGGGTGAGGACTATCCATGGTCAAGTAGTTAGTGCCAGAGTCAGGTTGAGAGAAGCCAGTGCTTGATTTTTAGAATCCTGTTCGTTTTACCCCAAACTCTCTTTATAAATCTGAAGATAGTTCATAGTGAATCTGGACATATCAGAACAAAAGTGTTTTCTTTTCTTTCTTTTCTTTTTCTTTTTTTCTTTAAGTAAATTCACCACGTTATTGTCAAGG
>NW_006200908.1:0-884 GCF_000334495.1 Tupaia belangeri chinensis | reverse complement strand
ATTACGCTAACTGCTGGTCCCAATTTTTCTCTTCTTAGACCTTGGTTATTTCATCTTTAGATGTCACAAACTAATAGCTTTTATATCCTAATCTAAGTAGGGACAGAATTCCATTGTATGGATGTACTAGGCTTAATCTACTCTCCTGCTGATTGACATTTAAATTGTACTTAATTCTTCAAATCATGAACAATGTATATAATAACCTTTTCCTGAATGTTTCTTTGTTTTTCTTCCATTTAGGAGAGAGACAGAGACAGAGAAATAGGCACATGCAACAGAGATCTTTTGCCACGGATCCACCTTCAGCCTCAGCCAGCTACAGATCACAAGCATACACACACTGATGTTTTGAGGAAGGTGTCCAAAGGTGAACCCAGAACCTTCTCATATGGGTCATCCTTGCAGAGCATTGTGGGTGAGCCTTGCAGAGCAGTGTGGTATTGCTGCATTACCAGCCAGCTCCAGTGTGGTGAGATTTTTATAGGTCAGATTTTTTAAGCCTATGTGATAACTGATTGATTCATCATGACTTGATTGAGCTTCCATCATGTGCCTGGCACTGAGTTTTTTATATCATCAGTAGCTCTGCCTATCAGTTCACACAAGATGTAAATGATATTTCTCTGTTAATGCTTCAGCCCTTAATACTTAATAGCCTTCATCATGAGAGCTATAGTTTCAGGAGAGCATGCGCTGTGCCAACCACCATGACAGACACTTTACAAGTATTTACCCATAAGCAGGTTAACTAGAATCCCCAGTGCACAGATGCAGCAAGTCTAGAGAGGTTAAGTAACATACACAAGTACACAAGGAATCAACAGTAGAACTGAGTTAACAAATTCATTTAACAAGTTTTTTTGTTTGTTTGTTTGTTTGTT
>NW_006200907.1:0-390 GCF_000334495.1 Tupaia belangeri chinensis | reverse complement strand
CCAGGGCTGGCGTCCACTTGGGGAAGGAGCTCACCGTCCATTTCGGGCTGGGCTTTGGCGGAAGCAGTTGCTCGCCCCTAGGCTGTCCAGGACCTCTCCAGGCTCCTTTCTGCTGCAGGAGAGTCAGTAGAATCGAGTCTAATGCAGAGGTTGCCTTCTTCCTGATCACCTGAGAGCTGCACCTGCCCAGCACAGGCCCTGCTCACAGGAGCTGCAGAGCCACGTGGCTGAGGGTGCCCCTGCTGAGCCTGCCCCTCCCCATCCTCAGAGCAGCAGGTCCTGAGCTCCCTGCTTTTTGTGGGTCCTGGTTTCTGCTAAGTGCGCATGGCGGATTCCCCATTCTACCAGGGAGGGCGTCCGTGCCCAGATGCTTTCATCTTTATTAAGGTC
>NW_006200906.1:0-743 GCF_000334495.1 Tupaia belangeri chinensis | reverse complement strand
GTCTTTTTTTAGTGATTTTTATTTACTGCAAGTGCATGAGTTCACTGGAGAGGTAGAGAGAGACAGAGAGACAGAACGAGAAAAATTACCCTCCAGGGGGAATGGCCACATTGTAATCCCTTCATTTTCCTCATGGAATTCTGGGCATGCATACATACATGCCTGGCATGAGTTTCAAGCCACTGGGCCAGGAACTCGAACTTCAGCCAGCCAAATGATAGTCCAGCAATGTAACCATCACACCTTCTGCTGGTCCTGCACTTATTATTCTTTATTTTTAAAATCTTAGTTATTCTGACTGGGTTAGGTGTTAATTCATTGTGGTTTAGGTTTGCATTTCCCTTATGATAAGGAATGTCCAGAATTTTTTTCATATGTTTTTTGGACTGTTTGTAAGTCTTTCTTGAGATCTGTCTGTTCAACTCATTTTCCCATCTTTTAATTGGACTGATTTTTTCTTTTATTCTTCTTTCTTTTTTTTTTTTTTTGGTTTTAAATGGGTAATCTTGAGTTCCCTGTGTATTCTGGGTATCAGTTCCTTATTCAGGCGAGAATTTGCAAATATTTTCCCATTTGAAGGGGTGTCAATTAACTCAAATTACTGTTTCTTTATCTATACAGAAGCTCTTTAACCCGCTATAATCTCATTTTTCTATTTTCAGTATTATTGCCTGTGCTTTGGGGTCTAGTTAAGAAGTCTTTGCCTGTTCTCATGTCTCCAAAAGTTTCTCATGTTTTCCACC
>NW_006200905.1:0-541 GCF_000334495.1 Tupaia belangeri chinensis | reverse complement strand
TCAACTCATATATCATTTCATCAATATTTCACCATCATATCAAGCAGGACACCATCAGGTATTTTGAAATTGATATGTTTTCAGAAAAATTAACTTATTAAACAAAATATTATTCTTTTAGAAATCATTGCTAATAGTAAACTTAAGTATATTTCAAGTTTTTAATTGCTCAATTGTTTTTCTACAGGCTCATGAATCTGTTTTATATTCTAGTCTAAAATTGTATTAGGAACTGTAATCAAGACTTTTTATTTTTATTTTTTAGAGAGATTTTTCTATAGGGTGCATGCACTTGTCAGAGAGACAGAAAGTGAGAAATCACCTCTCTGGGGGCAGATGCTATAATCCCTTCTCCTCTGTTCTCCTCTTGGGATTTTTGGCATGCACACACATGTGCCTGGTGTGCATTTTAATTCACCAGGCCCAGGACTCCAACCACGGTTGCCTCCATGGGAATCCAGTGACATAATCCTTATGCCACATGCTGGTCCTAATTAAGGCTTTTTTTTAAATTTATTTTTTTATTTTTTATTATCATCAT
>NW_006200904.1:261-1286 GCF_000334495.1 Tupaia belangeri chinensis | reverse complement strand
TTAAAATAGAAATAAAATAGAAATTTTAAAAAATTAAAAATTAACAAAACTTAGAGTTGGTTTTCTGACAACATAAAATTAATAAGGCTTTAGGTAGACTAAGAAAAAAGAGAAAAGAGTAAAAAATAAAAAAGGAGACATTACAATTAATACCAAAGAAATACAGAGAATTGTAAAACTAATATGAATGCTCACATGCCAAAAATTTGAATAACCTAGAAGAAATGGGTAAGTTTCTAGGCACATACACCCTACCAAGACTCACTAATGGAGAAACAAAAATTCTTAACATACAAAAAAAAAAAATGGGTAAGAAGAATGATTGAATAAAAAATAAATAAAAAAGAAATTCCACAAAAGAAAAGCCCATGGATGGCTTAATGGCTGAATTCTACCAAATGTTTTAAGTATGATCAATTCACATTCTTCTCAAACCATTTTAAAAAATTGAGAATCAGGGAATACGTGCAATGTATTTTATAAGTCAAATAGTATTCAAATACCTAAATTAGACAAGGGCACTACAAAAAAAAGAAAGAAAGAAAGAAGAAAGAAAGAAAGAAAGAAAGAAAGAAAGAAAGAAAGAAAGAAAGAAAGAAAGGAAGGAGCTTAGTTTACGTAAAAGCGTAAGTGAATATCAGTGTATACTGCTAAGCAAAAGAAGTCAGAAAAGAAAAGAAAAGAAAAGAAGAAAAGAAAAGAAAAGAAAAAAGAAAAGAGAGAGAGAGAGAGAAAGAGAAAGAAAGAAAGAAAATTAAAGGAAGAAAAGAAAGAGGGCCAGCAGAGGGCATGGTGGTTAAGAGAGCTGGACTCCCACATTACCAACCACAGTTCAAGTAGTCCTGGACCTGGTGACATACTTGCTCACTTTCCCTCTCTCATTCCCTCACTCTGTCCCTCTCTGGTCAAATTAAAATTAATAAATAAAATAATATGGTAAATAAATAATTCTAGTCTAAAATAATTATTTAAAGAAAGAAAAGAAGGAAAAAAACTATAGGCCATTATTTCTGACACAGATACAA
>NW_006200904.1:0-238 GCF_000334495.1 Tupaia belangeri chinensis | reverse complement strand
GAAAAAGATACAAAAATCCTTAACAATATTATTAGCAAACAAAATTCAATAGTCCAGTAAAAAGATTGTCACCATAATAAATGAATCGCAGTAACCGTTTAACATATTCAAATCAATAAGTGTGACACATCACACTAACAGAATAGAGAACACAAAATATATCATTTCAATAGATGCAGAAAAGATATTTAATAAAATTCAGGACAAAGAAATTAGATATAAAAAGAAAAGGTTTGGG
>NW_006200903.1:784768-792278 GCF_000334495.1 Tupaia belangeri chinensis | reverse complement strand
GACATGGCAGCAGCAGCCTCGCAGTCCGGCCGAGAAGGAGCAGCGTGCCTTTGGTGACTTCCCTGTGTCCTCTGAGATTAACTATGAGGCAGAAATGACTTCTCTGCCAGAGTCTGGATTCAATTAAACATGCTAATTCTAATTTTAGAAATCAGCTTGGACCTTCCTTCTAGTCATTACTCCAAAGTGGCGTTCAGTGATAAAGGCTCTCCATCGCAGCGTGTGAGTGCAGCCAGGCGGGAAGGAGAGGGGGCCTCTGCACTGCGCTGGGCTGTGTCACAGGGTTCACGCGGCCCGTGAGGCCATCGGGCGGGAGAAGGAGGGGGCGAGGCACTCCGCATCACAACTATCTGAAATCGAGCTTAGTTGAGACATGTAAGTCAGTCATTATCAAGTGGAAAGTCGGCCCCTGGGAAGCCAATTTTTGCTTCATACTCACAAGGACAGTTAAAAAAAATACTGTGAGAAAAAGCGGAGCAAAAGCACACGTTTATTCTGGTGCAAAAGATTTTCTAAATGCATGCACAATTTCTTCATAATACTCATGTCCAAGAACTTTTTGAAGATCCTCAGTATTTAAGTATAGCTTGGGCTCTGACAATATTGTGCCTGACTGAGTTGGATGAATTTAATATTGAAATGAAGCCGAGTAGAATAAAAGGACTCCGAGAGTCACTTGTTCGTTCTTTTCAGAAGACATTAACTGAACACCTTCCTCATGAGCAAGGCACCAGCCCTGTCATGGCAACTGGTCAGCTTTCAGGTCCACTATGCAACATCACATTATAAATGATATCATCACCCTCATCACCATGGACATCCCCATAACTGATAGCATCATCCTCGCCATCACCAGCACCGTCACTAATACCGTCACCATAACTGATAGCATCCTCCTCGCCACCACTAGCACCACCACTAACACATCCCCATAACTGATAGCATCATCCTCGCCATCACCAACACCACCACTAACACCGTCACCATAACTGATAGCATCATCCTCGCCATCACCAGCACCGTCACTAACACTGTCCCCGTAACTGATAGCATCATCCTCCCCACCACCAGCACCGTCACCAACACCATCACCATACCTGATAGCATCATCCTCGCCCCCGTAACTGATAGCATCATCCTCACCCCCACCAGCACCGTCACCAACACCATCACCATACCTGATAGCATCATCCTCGCCATCACCAGCACCACCACTAACACCGTCACCATAACTGATAGCATCATCCTCGCCATCACCAGCACCATCCCAACACCATCACCATAACTGATAGCATCATTCTCACCATCACCAGCACCACCACTAACACCGTCACCATAACTGATAGCATCATCCTCGCCATCACCAGCACCATCACTAACACCATCACTGTAACTGATAGCATCATCCTCGCCACCACCAGCACCGTCACTAACACTGTCACCTCGCCATCACCAGCACCGTCACTAACACTGTCACTATCACGACACCGTCAACATCACCATTATTACTATTACCATCTACACCAACACCATCTCATCTCAGAATCACTCACATCACTAACACCATTCCCAGCACCACCACCATCCCCCTCCTAGCGCCATCCACAACAGCACCCTCACCATGGCCACCACTATCGTCAACACCATCATCATTACCATTACCATCACCAGCACCATCGTTAACACTGCCTCAATTCCAACACTCTCATCATCCAACTTCATTACCATTTTCATCCCAAGCTATCACCATCATGTCATCACTGTTAGCAACACCATTGTCCTTGGGAGTTCCAGGCTTTGTACACGCACTCACTTTATTTCCACCCCAACCCACGAGGTAGATACTATGGCCCTCCCTTGTTTTTGATGGAAACAGGAGCTTGGAGCAGTGACATTACTTGCCTGATCCACATGCTAAGAAGTGGAGGAGCACATCAATTTCCTCCTTCCCAGACCCACAGTCTGCTGTGGGATGCTTCAGACCACACCGCAGAGAGGAGGACAACCCTAGTGAGAAAATGTTATGCTTATATTGATGTTTATATAGTTTGAAATGCCTTGCATTTATCATACCATTTATGCCCATAATAATTCTTATAGAATACCATGGATGTATTATGGTCAAACTTAAAACATGTGCTGCGGAACATCTCAATCCCAAGCAACTTGCAGTAAATTATTTGATAGTACATCTCCAGAATTAGTCATTACAGTGTAACGCAGAGGGCCAGCAGGTGGCATGGAGCTTAAGGCTCTGGATCTCACTTAACTGACTATGGGGTTCGAGTCCCAGACCTGGCAGACTGAAAATCATACTGGGCATGTGTATGTGTGTGCCCAGAAGCTCTGAAAGGAGGATGGGAGAAGTGCTATGGCCAGCTTCGAGCCCTGGTGGGGAGGGGTGATTTCTCACTACCCCCACCCCCGTCTCTCTCTCTGGAAAGCACATGTTCCCCACAGCAAAAACTAAAAAGAAAGAAAGAAAGCGTGCAGTGGAAGCAGAAGGTTTTTCCAAGGCTGCTGGCCGGTTCTGGGTCAGTTTCTATATGGAAATTGTACATCTAGAAAGCTAAACTGGAGGGTGTCTACATTCAAAATGGCTGAAAGACTAGGACTGGGATTTAATGAATCAAAAATGGTACAAAGAGGGTCAGCTATGGTATAGAGGTTAGATTCCACATGGCCAACCATGCGGTTCAAGTCCCAGACCTGGCAACTTAAAAAACACACTGGGGCATGTTTTCTCCCACGAGGAGAATGGAAGATAAGGGAAGGCAGACATCCTCCGGGGTGAGTTCTCACTTTCTCTCTCTCCCCGCCAAGTGCACACACCCTATTACAAACTGGGGAAAAAAAAAAAAAAGATATAAAGGATTGCCCATTGGCTCTGTGAAAACCGGCTCGATCAGTGACTGCTGGACCACGTCCTAGGTATCAGGTCCGGGCTGGATGCTGTGGGTACGAGACTAAGACGATGCAGGTCCTTCCCTGAGAACTGCCGTATGGAGCGAGAGCCAGGCGCAGAAGGAGAAGGTTCACCATAACGCAGGGCTGTGCTAGTCACACCCTGAGGGCTCCACAGGGAAGAGAGCCGCTCAGCTCAGCCACGCGTGTGCCAGCCGGAGCCAGGCCCCACCGGGGGATGCTCTTCCTCCCTCTCTCTCTCTTCTCTTTCTCTCTCAGATGCGTGCACCCTCTGGCATAATGAAATAAAAATATTTAGACAGGACTCCATTATAAACAAAGCTGAAAACTTCTCAGATTGGACGAAGTAATTACTAACTTTAAAAATCTAATCCTCTGCAGCTGGGTCTAGATGCGGAACCAGGAGTTAAGGAGGTAAAGGAGGGGCTGGGGAGGAGTCCAGGCGGGGGGCAGCACAGGCTGGGAGGGATTCAGGGGACAGCAGCCACTCAGGCTGTGGGCTTGTCTCAGCCTCCTCAGGCTTCGCTGCTTGTAGCACTGTGTCCACGACCAGGAATGTTTCAGCCCTGGGCACACTGGGGTAGATGCCTACTCACGGTGGCAAGGAGTAAAGGTGAAAGCCAGCCCGGCCTAAATGATGAAGGATTTCGTTTGTCTAATGAAAGCAGTTTGAGTTTATCCTAGAGGTGACAGGGAGCCACCGAGGGTTTCCACCAGGGATACTGCGTGGCCAGGTAGAGACAGAGAGACTTACAGGTGGGGACGGGAAGGTCTCCTGCCCAAGTAGAGAGACTTACAGGTGGGGACGGGAAGGTCTTATGCCCAAGTGGGGAGGAGGGGCAGGGGACAGGGGTGGGGGGTGAGTAGGTCAGTGGGGTCTGGTGACCGAAGGTGAGAGGCCTGACTTGGGGAAGCAGTTGGGTTGGGAAGGACGGGTGTTGGGGGGCCCATGTGGCTTCCAGGCGCTTAGGGTACAACAGAGCACCATAAACCCCCTCAGGCATGCTGGTTTCTATTGCCCTTTTAGGTCGGATCTGCCGGAAATGGGAAGGATGTACGATGACAGTTTAACAACATTTCTTGAGCACTCAAACTGAGTTAGCCGGTAGGGTTAGTGCAGCGGACACGATGATGAACACTCAACTTTTTTGACCGTCCTCAGGCTGAGGAAGCTGGATCCCACATGGTCGACGAGGGTCGGCGTCCCAGCCCCAGTCCCGGTGGCTTACATGCCAGTGCACACATGCATGTCCAGGGTTCCGACAGGATGCAGAAGTGGAGGGAAACGGATTCCAGTGTGACTAGGCCTCCCACTTGGGGGTGTTTCTCTCCCTCTCACTCTCTTTCTCTCTCTTTTCTCCTTCTCGCTTAGGTACGTGCACCTTCTGGTATAATAAAAGAAAAATATTTAGCAAAGACTCCATTTTAAACAGAGCTGAAAACTTCTCAGAGTGGACAAAAAAATGACTAACTTAGAAAATCTCATTTCTAGAGGAGAGCTTGTCCAAGGGACCTCCTTGAATCCATGGCCTTTCATGGAGCTCGGGTGCTCAGCATGAGCAGAACTGCACCGCCAGGCAAAGGGCAAAGGATAGAAGCATCTAGAAGGCCTGCAGAGAACAGGCCTGGCTTGGGCGTGGCTGGAGAGGGCTCCTGGTTGCAGGGCCTCTGTGTCAGGGTGTGGGAACAGGGTGCTCCCACCGTGGGCACACTCGGCCCACTCCTGTCTAGTCGGGCATCCTCTTGGCCACAGGTGGTGCTGGGCGTGGCCTTGCCGTCATGAAGGTGCAAGTCCAAGCAGTGCTCTACAGGGAAGGCAGGTCACACGCCAGGAATGAGGCTGACGGATTTGGGGTGCACAGCCGAGGACAGAGCAGAGGGGATGTTCAGAGGTCCACAGGCGGCAGGAGTCTGGGCAGAGACGGGAGCGGGAGGGCTCTTCCAGGACCAGTCCTGGGCAGCCTACTCAACCGTCACTGTCACCGTCACCTGGGAATGTGTCAACCACTGGAAATGAACAGTCTCAGGGAGGTGGTCCTGGCTCGAGGGACAGACGAGGCAGCTCCAGCTTCAGAGGGTAAAGGGCTCAGAGGCACGGGGACCCCAGAAAGTGCACGGCCCCCAGGACCTCTCTGGGTTTCATGACTGCTCCCCTTGAGCTCACACTGATTCTCTCGTGTCCCCAAATGTCCTGTCTCTTCTCTCCCTCCAGTGCCATCGGATTCCTGGTCTGAGTTCTCTGGAAGTCAGTAATCGAGTTCAAACCAGCTGACGTACACATGGGGACTGTCAAAAGGACCCTCAGGAGCACACATAACTAGGACGGGAGACGAGTAAATGCTGCTAGAATGTTCCTCTGCTTTTCATTTGAAAAGTTTATTTATCTGTTTACTCTGAGAGAGAGAGAAAGAGGCCTGCAGTAGGGTCTCCTCATGCTAAGATCTTGCCCCCAGCCTTCCAGGCAGCTGGCATGTGTTCAGGCTGGCGTGGGATCTGAACCTGGGTCTCCCCCTATGGTTCCAGTATCGCAATGCGGTGCCTGACCACCTGTGCCATCATGACTGGGCCGAGAGCTTCTCTTTCTTGTTCCCTGGAGTGCTCTGGCCCCTACATTCTACTTGTGTCCAACTCATGCACAGAAACCTGGTCCCTGGTTCTACGTAGGCCTTCTCAGCGCACCGCATTCTTTTCCACCACAGCGTCTTCCGGACTTGTTTGTGTGTTTGAGTTCCCGTCTGCCCCACCTCGCAGGCTGTGACCTCCGGAGGGCCTGAGCCTCCTCTTTCACCCCTCGCGGTGACTGGTATATTGCAGGTCCTTCTCAAGGCAGTGGGCTGAAGCTCGATTGCACCCCGGAACATCTGAGAGAGCTGAATTTGGAACATTTGAGAGTTTGCTACCTGAGTGTTCCCCCAGAGCTTCTGACTCAGATGATCGGGGTGTGGTCTGGGAGCTCCTTTTTGTAGTTGTTTCATTTTGCTTTTGAAACTTTCCTGGTTATCTAAAATCGGGTGCTCAAATCTCAGGCCGTATCCCCCGGCCCCCTTATGGCCTTACTTAGTTGATATTTGGAGGGGCCTTGCCTCGGTTTTGTTTTAAAACTCCCTGCAGGGCCAGCTCCATACCAAGTGACTAAGGGAGCAGATTCCACATGGACGGCTGTGGTTTGAATCCCAGCCCCGACGGCTTGAAAACCATGCCAGGCACGTGTTCTTCTGGGGATTGGGGCTGGGTCACCAGGTGCGAGGTCGGGAGCGTGTGTAAACTTCCCAGGGTGGACGTTAGGTAACAAACTACCACAAACACGGTGGTTCAACGCCAGAGTTCTACCCTCTAATGGTCTGGTGGCAGAAATCCCAAATCCAGGTGCTGGCCAGGCTGGGTGCTTCTGGGGTCTCCAAGACTCTGTCCCGGGCCTCTTCCCAGCTCCGGGCTGCTGCAGGCAACCCTTGGCCTCCACTGGCTGTGGATTTCCCACTCCAGTCGCTGTCTCCATCTTCATGGTCCCTTCTCCCTTGTGTGTCTCCTCTGTCTCTGTCTCTGTCTCTGTCTCTGTCTCTGTGTCTCTCTAATCCTTCTTTCCCAGTCACTGAATTTGGAGCTTACCCTAAATGCAAGATGACTCGCTTTGTCTGCAAAGATACTGTTCCCAGGTAAGGTCGCAGGCAACCCTTGGCCTCCACTGGCTGTGGGTTTCCCACTCTAGTTGCTGTCTCCATCTTCATGGTCCCTTCTCCCTCGTGTGTCTCCTCTGTCTCTGTCTCTGTCTCTGTGTCTCTCTAATCCTTCTTTCCCAGTCACTGAATTTGGAGCTTACCCTAAATGCAAGATGACTCGCTTTGTCTGCAAAGATACTGTTCCCAGGTAAGGTCGTGCTCACGTCCTGGGAATTAGACTTGGCCTATCTTGCAGGGAACACAACCCAACCCCCTCTGAGGGTAGCAGACCTCTCAGCTGCCCCCCAGTGTGAGGCTGTGGCTGCTGAGAACACATCTGCTGGGAACCGCTCACACCGAGGGGCCTGGGTGGGGAAGGCCCTTTCTTCTCCTTTAGAAACAGAATCCATGAAGACACAGCAGGAGGTGACAGGTAACAGTGGTGTGTGTGGGGGGAGCTGGCAAGGCACTCGGGTCTGACGCCAACGACTGTAAGATGCTAGACACATACACACGCGCTAATTAAGGTGCTGGGTGGGTGGCCCAGGTCCCAGGGTTCCCCTCTGAAGCCATCCCAGAGGACGCTCACTTTGGGGCGGGTCTTGTGTGAAGCCTTATCGCCATCTTCATCAGCTTCTTTATTCACACGGAGAATGTGGGTGGCCTGGCCTGGCGGGCAGAGTGGGGCTCTCTCTTTCCCAGTGCAGAGGGGAGGCCCCTGGGGGCTTTTCTACAGGGTGTGGCTGGCATTTTGTGTACAGTAAATCCGAGGGAGGCATCTTCTGGCAAAGCGGAAGGCTAGACAGTCGCCTCTGGGTCAGAGGCTGTCCTGCTGGGTTCCTCTGCGCTTTGTGAGAGAAGGGGCCGGAATGGATCTGTGGGACCTTTGCCCACCCAGAACTGCTATGAGCTCCTCTGCCGGGGAAACG